>NW_006780945.1:3396353-3418166 GCF_000442215.2 Lipotes vexillifer
GGGGGGTCCCACCTGGCTCACTGGCCACGTTTACTGTTACTCCCTGAGAGAGGAGGTGTGGGAAAGGGCTTGGAGTCCAGCACCGTTTCCCCGACTGCAGTGACCCAGGCTGTGTTCTCAGGTTTATCACTCACCCTTTCCAGGCCTTGATTCCTACGTGTACAAAATGGAGAATGAACTTAAACCTCCTAAGTGAAAGTAATAATAAATGCTTATAAAGGCACTTTAAAACGCCCTTTAGAAGAAAGTGCCAAAATGCTGGAAAATGTTTTAGTGGTTTGCAATGGTATTTCGCGTGCTGGAGAAAGAAATGTTTTAGTCCCAAGCCCTCCCCTAAAATGTTGATCTGGACTTGATTGCAGCGTTCAGTGAATAAGAAAGCAGAGGGACGAACTTAGGTATCCTGAGGAAATACCCTATACAGGCACACCTCAGAGACACCAGACCCCTGCCACAAAGCGAGTCACATGAATTTTGGGGGGTTCCCAGTGCGTGTCAAAGTGATGTTTACACTCCGCTGCCAGTCTGTTAGTTGTGGGAGAGCATGATATCTAAGGAAACAATGTACATACTTGAATTAAAAAAATATAAAACAAAAAATTACAGTGGTAGCATCCAAGATGTTACATACGGATCACCATGCCAAATGTAGTAACCATGAACAAGTTTGAAGCATTTGCGAGAATTGCCAAAATGAGACACAAAGACACCAAGTGAGCAAATGCTGTTGGGAAAACGACGCCATAGACTTGCTCGGTGCAGGGTCACCACAAACCTTTAATCTGTAAAAAAAGCGCAATATCTGCGAAGCACCAGAAAACGAGGTGCGCCTGTACAGAGGTCCGAGCCTACGGCCTAAGGAGACTACCGACGTGCCAAGTTCACGGGAGATGAGAATGCAAAGCCCTGTATCCAAACCCCCAGATAACCGTCGACTGGGGTCTTATACGGCCGCCTAAACTCTTGATGTGAAGTTCAAAAGCAGGCCCCACTGAGCTTCGCGGGTGAGAGGTGAGGGTCATGACTTCTCTTGGGGCCAGGCCAGCGCGGAGCGGGAAGCCCAGGGCTCAGGGGCTCTTGGGTGCTGGTACTGTCCCGTTTCTTGATCTGGGTGTGGGTTTCATGAAATTCAGCAAGTTTCTGAAAAGACATCAAGCCGGCCACTTATAATGTGTGCTCTTCTCTGCCCGTACATTCAGCCTCAATAAGACACCTTTATTAAAAGGAGGTTATGCTCTTCCCAAAAGTCTGACCCCCACCCAGGACTTGAATTCCTGCCTTTATTCTAGAGTCCCTATATTTTGCTCAAATGCATTGTTTTTAAAATAAGAGTGATATTTCTTTTTTTTAATAGATTTTTAAAAAATTTATTCATTTATTTATTACTTTTGTTTGGCCGCGTTGGGTCTTTGTTGCAGTGCGGGGACTTCTCTTGTTGCGGAGCACGGGCTCTAGGTGTGCGGGCTTCAGTAGTTGTGGCACGTGGGCTCAGTAGTTGTGGCGCATGGGCTTAGTTGCTCCGCAGCATGTAGGATCTTCCTGGACCAGGGCTCGAACCTGTGTCCCCTGCATTGGCGGGTAGATTCTTAACCACTGCACCACCAGGGAAGTCCCAAGAGTGATATTTCTTGACCTGACTATAAAAAGAGTTAAAGTTTAATTATTTCTGATAAGTATACCATGCTGGGTTTATTTTCTAGCAGGGTTAGTGATTTGTATACAAATGGACTTTTCTTGGTTCTCTCCTGAAGCAGTTGGCTGAATAATAATAAAATAAAATTCCAAGTATATTAGGGAGAATTAACCAAAAAAATCGTTGCTCTCGGCCACCGGCACCTCATATCAATTCACGGATGAGAAAGCACAGCTTAGTTTTGCCTGTTTAGAGACTTTCTGTAAATAGAATCACAGAGCATTTTACTGTTTTGTGTCTAGCTTCTTTCAGTCAAAATTCTATCTCTAAGATGCTTCGTCCTGTAGCATGGCACTGGAGATTGTTTATTCTCACTGCTGTACACCGTATTCCATTGTGGGAACGGAACACAATTTATTGATTGATTCTGTCTTGGACGGGCGTTTGCTTCATGTCCAGTTTGGGGCCATTATGGATAGGGCTCTGCTGTGAACCTCCTAATACATGTCTTTGAGTGAATATATAAGCATATTGCTCTTGGGTATGTACCCCTGGGTGCTTTTCACATCACGTAAGGCAGCCTCACACCTGGCCTGTGCATAGGCTTCACTTACTTGCTGGGATACTTAGCAGGTAAAGGTCCCCAGGGCATCCCTCGGGGACCTAGAGATCCCCTAGCTGTCTGTAGGCTTCTCTGCTTTCTGACAAGGAGAAGTGCACAGAGGTGGCCTGAATCACCCGCAGACACCACCCTGCCTTGTGGCTTGACTTCCTGGGGCTGCTCCCCGCCCACGTTGGGGAGGGCGGCGGACTTGAAGGGAACCCATGGGTTATCTCATCTTGCCAGCCTGTGGCAGTAAGCCTCCCAGAACAGAAAGAAGGGGTGGGGGAAGATCCCTTGCGTGCTAAGCCAGCTCCACTGAGCAGGTAGTGCCGGGCAGCCCTGCGGGGAGCACCCAGCCCCTTCCCACCTGCACGCTCATCAAACACCTCAACAATCTGCTCGAGTGGGAAGCCGGTGATGTCACCGCAGAGCCTGAACAATCAGGCCTTTCATGGCAGGATGATAACAATCAAAACAGTATTTAAGGGCCTGCCACGCAAGAACACACACGCTCATGGCTCATGGGAGGATCTGAAAGCCGAGGTGAAGCAGGTCTTGTCAGGAATACGCCGAGCTCCTTTCACACTCAGCCGGCCAGAGAACGTAGCCTGGAGAGCCAGGCTGTGGGTTGCAAGGACGCTCACTTGCCAATTTTCAGAGAAAACCAGGACTCTCTCTACCACCTCCCCGGGACGCCTCACCTCCAACCCCAGAACTAACCCCTACACTGAGCATAATCTGTGCTTGGGGTTCCAGCAGGAATGTCTCACTGCACATCTCCAGGGGGTGCCATTCACCGGGAACACAGTGTGCCCCCAGAATTGTGCAACATTGAGTTTCTGAAGCTACTGCCTTTGGAACAAGGGAGCAGAGGCCTGGTGGTTCTCAGGTGTTGTTTTTACCTTGAATCCCAGGAATCTGTCTTGCTTGAGCTAAGCTCCCTAGAAGACTCGACTCCACTGAGCCTAGAAATTCTCAAATAAGATGCACAAGGTCAGATGTTTTTCTTGTTCAGTCTGAGCAGTTTCTGGTGTTCAGATATTTGCTGCAGAAGCAAGTTCACCTAAACTCTTGCTTACTCTGGGTCAGTTGTTCTTAACCAGGGGACATTTTGCAATGTCTGGAGATGTTTTTGGTTGTCCCCGCTAGCAGGATGCTACTGGCATCTAGTGAGTAGAGGCCAGGGATGCTGCTAGACATCCTACAATGCACAAGACGGGCCCTCACAAAAGAATGAACTGGTCCAAAATGTCAACAGTGGCAATGTCAAGAAGCCTGCTGTAGGTAGGATGTTCTGACCCCATTAACCCTGGAGGCCACTTCTTAACATCTGCCCCACCTGGCCTTCTCTCCTGTCTACCAGAGTGGGCCAGAGCCTCAGCTCACTGGTCCAGCAGGTATGAGGCAGCACCTGGTTCTCTGCTGGGGCTTTGAGCCCAGGTAACCGTCTGTGTCCACGATGCTTTGATGGGTCCGTGTGAGGCCCAGAGGACCCGAGGCTTATAGAATAGTGCTTAAGAGGACCCTCTGTCACTTCCCAGCTGGGTAGCCCTGGAGACAAGTCGCTGAACCTTGTGCATCACTTTCCCCATCTGTAAAATGGGGATAATGATGGTAAGAAACACTTAGGAGGTGGTGGGTGAGGGGTGAGGCGTGTTGCTACATGTAAAATGCTTGCAACCACGCCTGAAACTTAGTCACACTCCGTAAACGGCAGACATGATTATCATCACTCTTATTCCAGCCGGAGGACCTTAGTCTCCCTCTGACGGGCGCGGTAACAAAAGAGAAGCTGGTTTCCGCCGCAGGTTGTTGCAGTGGGATCTGTGCTGCTCCCAGCACAGGCTTTGTGCTGCTGCCGACCCTCGCTGAAAGCTTTCCCCGAGCTCAAGGCCCGAGACATACATTCTTTTTTTTTTTTTTTTTTTTTTTTTTTTCTGTGTGGCATCTTAGTTCCCCGACCAGGGATCGAACCCATGCCCCCTGCAGTGGAAGCGCGGGTTCTTAACCGCTGGGCCGCCAGGGATGTCCCCTGGAGACATTCTTAAGTGAAAGGCTTGAGTGGAGACGGCTAAGGCATGGATTTCAAGGGAACCCCCTTCAAGGGTCTCATTCAGCACAGGGGTCGGTCTCCAAAGATGGGTGTAGACTCCTGGGTTGCAACCTCATACTTGGCCTTGCAGAGACCCCTGGGGTGGAGCTGGGGCACTTAGCACTTGTCCTGAAAAGCCGGCAGACTCAGCTGTGCACAGGAAAGATTCTTAGAAGATGATGCCAAGGAGAGATGGGCTTTGACTCCAAAGCATTTTCTGCTCTTGTTTGTGCGTTGGCTTTAAATTGGGGAAGGGGAGAGAAGGGCAGGCCTGGACTGCCCTGCCCTAGCATCTCACACTGCTGCTTCCATCGTCACTTCTTCCTGTAGCAGAAGCATCTCCCCATCTCTCTCTAGCTATCGAAAGGCTCCCCACCCTTCAAAGTCCATCTTGAGTGCCACCTTCTCCAGGAAGGATTCCCGGATCACCTTCCTCCCTGTAGGCTCTGTGCTTCTCTTATGGCCTTTGGCAAGCTCTGTGCTGTCCTGTAGTCATTTGTAGGTGGGTTTCTTCACCCGCTATTAGGTTGTAAACCCCTTGAAGGTGGGGGCCCTTCCCAACATCTTCGTGTGCCGCGTGAGCTCTCACACATGGCTGGGGCTCAGTGCTGGATTCTGGGGTCACTCCTGAGGAGAGGATCACCCCTGGCCGCCAGCTGCTATTGCCAGCCTTGGTTCTGACCCGGAGGTCACAGAATCTGGAAGGGTGAGAAGCAGGAGTTGGAGGAGAAATTTGTGTGAGGTCGGAAAGGCCACCAGGCTGCGGGGACCTAGGGACCTGAGTGTCCGGCTCATTCAGGAGCCTCGGGCAGTTTTCACGCAAGCTGCCATTTAAGGAGCGTCCACTCTGGACTGTGAGCTCTGCCCGGCACTTCACAGAGACTATCCCCCATCCACAGAGGAGCCCTGAAAATGGGGCAGTTTATGCCCGATTTACAAAGTCAAAGCCGACGCGACGCGCTGGGTCTCAGCAGCGCACCTGGGGATGCAGGCAAGTCACACTGCCTGCAAAGACCTTGAACTTCTCTGTGCTTTTGTTTTCTGCTAACAAAGAAGGTGTTGAACAAGGGGACTCGGAAGGCCCCCGTAGCCTGGGGGACTTTTAACTCTGAGGTGGGGCAGGAGCTGGGAAGGCAGCCCCTGGAGGGAAAGGGGGTCAGGCCTCTAAGAAAAAGCAGAAGCACCTGCCCACTGGGACGGCCTTCCTTCCTGTCGCCCACCTCTTGGGAAGACTGGTGTCTGAAGGTGAGGGTGGGTAGCACCACCCCGCCCAAGCTGGCAGCCCGGAGGACCAGCATTGCACCTCAGAGGCCCTGGCCATCTGCCCCCACGGGCTGGGAGAGCAAGGAATACGAGAGGCAGTGGAGGGGCACCCTGGGGCTCTGGCTTGTGCCCTTGCATCCAGACTGGGGCGTGAGCACCCACCGCCCCGCCTGCGCCTCCTTGGCACCCCCCCATGGGCCCAGCCCACTCTGTCTACAGAGAGTCAGTACCTGGAGGTGAGCCCCGCGCCTTCCCTGCCCCCTCCAGGTGCCCCCAGCCCCGGGGTTTCCAGCTGCCTTCTAGCCCCAAGCAGGCTGACCAGTCCCCTTGTGTCCCTACCCCAGACGGAGAGCAAAGTGCCTGCTGCTTGTCACTGCAGGGAGGCCAACCTCTCCTGCCCCTGCCATGCCCGGCCAGCTCGGGCCTGGGCTGGAGACAGAGGGCCACACTCATTGTGGACCGGCCTGACGCTCTTGAGGCTGCTGAGGGTTGGAGGGAGATGTATCTGAGGGGTCCCGGAGCGGTTGGAACGTGCGTTAGACCATCAGAAGCGTTGGATAGTGAAAAACAACAACAACAAAACATCATCTGCTCAGCTTCCAAGACTGTGTGCACATCCTCTGCGGCAAATTAAAATTCTCACCCAAGTTTGCCTCTGCCACCCAGCAGGCTTCTGGGGGCTTCCAAGGATGACCGACCTCATCCCAGTTGGCCCCGGACATCCCCCGTTTCAGCACCGAACGTCCAGTGTCCCAGGAAACCGGGGCAGTTGGGCACCCCAGTTACCATCACAAAGCTCAGATTGCAGTCAGGGAGTTGTGACTTCCACACATTTGCTTGCGCTGTGGCCGGGGAGCTGTGAGGTTGGGGAAGCCGTGGCTGCTCAGCCCTCCCCCGTGTCAGAAGAGAGTGAGGTTTTGTCTTCTTCCTTCCTGCCATTCTCTCTCGCATCTTTTTCATGTAAAAAGAAAAAAGAAACTCGTAGGAAATGAACTTTAAAAACAGCTGGACTGGGTCTGCGCCTCCTAGAAAATTCAGGTTCTCAAGGGAGAGGAAAAGAGAAGTGTGAACAGTCCAAGCCAAATCCAGCTCCTCTGCAGAGGTAACCCTTCTGGACAGACCCTGGGCTCACCTACCCAGAGCCCCTGCACCTGCAGCCCAGCGCCCAGGAGCCATCACCCCCCACCACTGCCCCATATGACCCCTGCCCTTAACCCTCCCTCCTCCTTCCCCTCTTTCCCCTCCACTTGCTCTCCCCACCGCCCCCGCCCCGGCCCCGTTCTCCCATAGACAAGCCTTTCCTGGCCTTTCCCAGCCCTTCTTGCAGGATCCCCTCCCTTGTTGCTCCCTTAAGTCCCGGGGAGCAGGTCACCGTGGAGCTTGACTTGTCACCAAAGGGCAGGGACCCTGTCAGGGACAGCCTGTGGTTTCTTTCTTAAAGAACCCTTCGTCCCCACTTCCCTCTCCCTGCCACTGACTTGCTGAGGTCCGGACTGGTCACGGTGTCTTTGCTCTCCTGCCCGCAAGAACAAACCCAGAAAGCAGGGGCCTCGTGTCTTCCGAAGGGCCAGGGTTTGGGCTCCTCCTGTTGCTTTTTTTTTTTTTTTTTAAACAGTTTTCTGCTGTACGAGAAGGAGCCTGGGGGCTAGTGTGGGGCTAAGCCACACCCTCCCCAGTCACCTCTTTATTTTCAGCTGCCAATGAGGCCCTGAGTATTTTGTGGACTAGCTTCTAATTGTCTTGTTAAAACAAACAAACAAAAAAAAGCACCTCTGCCTCTGTCCACTTGTAAACAGTTTTATTGGAGTATAATTGCTTTACAATGGTGTGTTAGTTTCTGCTGTATAACACAGTGAATCAGCTGTATGTATACATATGTCCCCATATCCCCTCCCTCTTGCGTCTCCCTCCCTCCCACACTCCCTATCCCACCCCTCTAGGTGGTCACAAAGCACCGAGCTGATGGCCTGTGCTATGCGGCTGCTTCCCACTAGCTAGCTATTTTACGTTTGGTAGTGTATATATGTCCACGCCACTCTCTCACTTCGTCCCAGCTTCCCCTTCCCCCTCCGCGTGTCCTCAAGTCCATCCTGTACGTCTGCGTCTTTGTTCCTGTTGCTTCTGAATCCTGTTTGGAATCTTCATAGCCCATCCTGGAAAAGAAGCCTCTCATTTGGGCTTTCCCTTCCCAAGTGTAAATGATGGACGGGAGAGCCCAGCAAGCCCCATGCCCAGGGGATGCCGGCAGGGGCAGGGTGTCCGTAGGCGTGGAGGCCACGGGGGGAGCACAGGAGGGAGTGAGCGCGCCTGGAGCGTCCGGCACGCCCAGCGCCCGTGGAGGCTGCGCGCCCACCCCTGGCAGCCAGTCTAGGCCCCCCCTGCTCCTGAGTCAGCTCTGAGCTCGGGCTTCCGAGGGACCAGCCCTGCCCCCCTGAGCCCGGCCTCACTGCTGCCGCTTCGCACCTGGACACACGGGCCGTTACCCCGCTATCACTTTTGTTGGTATGTCCTGTGTCCCCAGTCACCCTCCACTTTGATGCTCCTGCGGTTTCCCAGGATCCCCTCCAGCGCCCCGACCTAGTCTGCAGGCCACCTGACTCAGTCACAAGTGGCTGCTGGTGTCCTCGGCTCCCAACAGGGGCCGGCCCTGGGATGCTCCTTTGGTGGGTGTCAGGTAGCAGGGCAGGAGCTCCTGAGTTGGAGGTGGGTGTGGCCACCGCCCTCATCCTCAACCCCTTTGATGACTCCTTAGGCCAGTGGTCCTCAGTGCGGTCATCACATTCCTAAAACCTGCAGACCGGCTGCCTGACACCACAGCTCATCAGAATACCCAGGGGGTTTCATTCGATTTCCTGAGCTGATGCAAGTGGGAGAGCAGAATAGAGGGTGTGGAGGGGACTGAGCCCTTCCGTGGGGCTCAGCCCCCAACAGATGCAGAGCACACGGAGGCCAAGGGAACGCGACGCACCGGTGTGCGTGTGCAGAAGGGACATATACGAAGGTGGGAAGGGCAGAGAAGCTGCAGTCCAGCCCTTGCTGTGGGCTGGAGGAGCCCAGGTGCACTCAGGAGAGATTCCACGGTCGCCCAGCGAGGCGACGCCCTGCTGAGAAAGGCTGGCTGGCAGGATCCCGAGGGTGTGGTACCTGGCTGGGCTGGCAGCCCCGTGCCAGAGCCGGGGCAGGGCCCAGGGGACGTGGCTCACCAGGCATAGAAGAATGGGGTTTCTGTGCTGCTTATCAGGATGGCGGCTCCCGGGCGGGATGCAAGGAGGTTCCAGAGCCCGCCCAGCGGATGGCTGCCGTCAGTCCCAAGTCATGGCAAGGACTTTGAACGGGGGACCCCACCTCCGACGCACTGGCGACACGGGGCGGCAGCTCCCTCCCCGGTTAGGTCTGGGGTGAGTCGTGTGCCTGCCTGTGGACACAGGGGGCAGGCAATGGCTTTGGACAGTGAGCCAGCTGCACAGTGCTGTCAGACGAGTGATGTAAGACCTGGACAGACACCTTGACCTTCCTCGTTGAAAGAAACCTTGGACCTTTGCAAAAGGTCAAGGAGCTGGTTGGATCCACTTAACCATTTGGGGGGCAGTGAAGAGATAGTGAAAAGGTTTGGAGGAGAAAGGCGCCGCTGTGAGGGTTGGTCCGAGAAGGTAGGGCAGGGGCTAGTGGAACATTGGCAAGGATTCGCCCTTAAGGTTCACTCCATCACCGGAAATAGATTTCAGAGGCTCCCCACTCCTGGAATAGGAGCCCAGGGTCAACTTGGGCTATGAAAGTGACAGCGGAAGTCTCTAGAAGAGGCTGTGTTCCTGCCCAGGGCTGGTGGGAGCATATGCTTGTCAGGGTCCTGTAACTTGAGTGAGGCTGGACAAAGTGACCCAAAGCTGGGTTTGGATTCCTAGACCCGGGACCCAGGAGGTGAGAAGAGGCGAGACCCTTGACTCTGATCCCCAAACCAGCCCCCAGCCCCACCCGCCGAGGCCGGCTCTCATCCCCCCCACCACCCCGACAACAGAGGTGTTTGTTCTCGGGCCTTTTGAGGCAAGAAAGGACACTCTTGACGCTTTTACCCTGCCCTTTAGACTGGCTGGGGAGTGATGGTTAGGGACTCAAAAGGGAGGAAGCCTAGCTGGCCAGCAGGGCTCACCGCCTTGCACACCTGCCTGTTTAAAAAGCAAAGGAGCAGAACAGTAGCTTTTGCCTAAAAATCACAAGCCAGATTTCTCTCTGGACCCTGTCTAATTTCTCCTACTCTCGTCGTCTCCTGTGAAATCGGGGCAGATCTGGGCTGCCGTGGAGAAGGTGTGGGCCAGGGTTCACTCCCAGCCCTCACCTGGCAGCGGTACTTATGCCTTGGACAAAACCTCAAGGGTCACCCAGGGGCGACCCTCTAGGCTCGTCATCCACTGAGGACGCCCATACTCAGAAAGGCAGCAGGACAGTCAAGTCCAAGCTCATCAAAGTGCCTCGTAAGCCCTCCCAGCAGCTCATGTCCCTTCTGTGTCAAGGGGAGGATCCAGCTCTGGGCACTTCCCGGGTCTCAGCGGGGATGGACCCTGGAGGTGACCAGGGGAAGGATGCCCGCCCAGGGCAATCATGAGTCCGGGGCTCCTGGGAGTTTCTGTGCCCCGCGAACAGACTGGCCAGCAGCATGCAGGAGCCCCTTATCAGAAAGACCTTCACGTTCACAGCGGCCCTCCAAGGAGGTACACTTGACCTGTCCAACCTTACAAGGGGTGTAAATGTCTCACAGAAGTGTCAGCAAGAACAAATGAACGAGTGCTGGTGGGGATGTAAGCACAGGTGGGCCAAAGTCAGATCTATCTGACGCAGCACTTTGCAAGGGCATGAGTCGTGACTCGGGGCGGCAAGTACTCAGCCTGTCTCGGAGAGGGGACCTGTGAGTTCTTGGAAAGACCTCCCAGCTGGAAAGGGTTCAGCCCCACCCTGGCCCAGCCCTGCTTCCTGAAGCTGAGTCAGTTCTCTTGTTGACTCTGACTGTCCTACAGTCCCATTCTCTGTCACCCCTCCTGTCATCAGCTCACACTGGAACCTTAGTGATAACGCTCACCTCCACCCCACAGTAGACTTTGATTAGGTCCTCAGGACACGCCCGCTCCTGTGTGCCAAGGGCTTTAGAGGGCCCGTCCCAGGGCATCATCCTGGCAACCCTGGGATGCCGGGGGTTGTATTGTTCTTTGAATTTCACAGCAGGGGGAATGGAAGGTAGCACAGCCAACATATCGTGGGCCCAGGAGTCGAACACGAGAAGACGAACTGCAAAGCCCAAACTTTAACTACTGTGTGCCAGGCGGCAGGGACCTCGGGGCGGTACGGGGGGCTCATGGCCCAGAGTTGTGGTTCTGTCTTGTCGGATCTTTCTGTACCCCTCAGGCATTAGGGCAGGAGTCTGCCAACTCTGCAGCCCGTGGGCCTAATCCGGCCCCCGACCTGCTTTTATAAATAAAGTTTTATTGGAACTCAGCCATGCACTTTTCTTTACATATTGGCTGCTCTCCCACTGCAGTGACAGAGTTGAATAGTTGCAACAGAGACCCGATGGCCCTCAAAGCCTAAAATATTTACTTACTGGCGCTGTTTGCTGTCCTCTGGCTCCTGGGATGAGGTCAGAGCATATCTGCACCCCTTCCTCTCTAAGAAGTAAAAGGAGAGAGCTGCCTTAGGTAATGTAGGCAAGGATGCCCGTAACCTTGCAGGGGAAGGTCAGCGCCCACTGAGCGGTACCACCAGGGGCCCTTTGTGGACGTGCCAGCTGGGGTGTCTTCCTGTCTGCCCACTTCATCTTATGAAGAGTTTGGCCTGGCTTTGGGGGGACACGCTCAATGACCCTGTCAGCCCTAAGCCACCAGAACAGTTCCTTTATCAAAAGACTAATAATAATTTTTCAGATGCTCATCGTCACTTTGATGCGCTGGTGGGTGGATGTTCAGGGGAAGCATCATGAAGTTGTCCAGAAGGGACAGGATGAGAGTTGATTAAAGGAAGCCCGTGCAAGATTTAATGTAAGTCCAAGATTCTGGAAGGGTCAGGATCTTCCTGAGAGTCTCCTTGACCTGGCAGCTCCAAGGTGGAGGCTCCCTCCTCCCAAGATGTCTGGAGCTATGAGTCCCGTATGAAGGATGCATGCGTGAGTTGGGGGAATAAAAGAAAACACAGGCTGAGTTTCAGGCCCTCAAACAAAAAGGAGATGAAATCTTAAACACTGGGGATTATCGTAGGTATTCTCTGCTGGAAGTAGAACAGGAGCCTGTGGCCGAATGGAAGTGTGTCCCTGTCCCAGGATCGTGGGGTAGGTGAGTGGGCAAGGAGGCCAGGGTGGAGCCGGCTGCTGGTCGACAGCACTCCCTGGCCGCTGTCCAGAGCTGATGGGCGGATTCCTGTTGGCAGCAAGGTAGACGGACGTGAGCAAATTGACCGGAAAGCCAAGTGACAGTGGAGTTTCCCTTTTCTATCCAATCCATCCACAACTCCCTCAGGCCACATTCCAGCATGGCTTGCCAAGTGGCAGCCACATGTCATGCCCTTGAGATCCTTAGTGACCAGGTGAGTCCTCGTGGACCTGTCCAGCCAAGGTAGAATCTCGTCTTGGGAGATACCCTAAAACTGCCTTCCTGTTGCCTTCAGACTGACCCTATTTCCTTCCCATCTTCCCTTTCCTTCCTCTACCAGTGGACATGCAGTTCAGTCATGGTAATTTGCTGCATGGGGGATGAGGGTTCTTAATTTATGTGCGTGCCTGAGGACCTCCCTGGGGGGGGTCATGTATCGCTTTTGTTCCCATCTCTTTCTGTTTCTCCTTCCCTTGTACTCCAATACCTGGTTTGTGTGCAAGGTAGGCTCTCGAGGCTTGGCTCCGACCAAGTGACCAATTCATAGAGCCCAGCCCCTAAGTGTCCTGCAGAGGCAGGAGGGCAGAGGGTCACCGTGAGCTCCCCAGGGGCCCCAGGAAGTCCAGCGTCAGTGCCAGACCAGCATGCAGAGAGCCCGTGGGGAAGCCCAGCCCAGACCCAGATCTGTGTCCCCATCAGAGTCTGCATCCATGCTTCCTTGTCCCATTTCTGAAGTTGCTTCTGGACAACATGTGATCTCTCCATCTCTATGCTTTAAGGGAATGGAACCCCAAGAGTGCTGAACGCCTCATATGTGCTAGGGACTTCATAGGCATGAAATCAGGTCCCTGGGGGACAGCAGTCCTTCATGGTTGAAGTTAGTACCCCCACGTGACCCCCTGCACGTTACATACAAAGATCTAAGGTGTAGACGTTCGATGATTTGTGCAGAGTCGTGCAGCTAAGTGGCAGAACTCGGGTTATCCTGACACCCAGTCAGTGTGCTCCCCGCTGTGCTGTAAGGTCCGTAAGCATGGAGCATCTCCAGGGACCAAGGACAGCGTGAAGCAGGGAGGATCCGTGTCCCCTTCCTCCTCGTGTTCACCTGCACGCATGCCCTGAGCTCTCCCCTTCCCTCACCTGTCACCGGGATCCACTGGGGCCTCTGATGCCATAGCAGGGCACTGGGCAGAGGCCAGGGCCCCCGTCCGTGTGGCTGCTCCATTCTGGACATCTGCCTTCACGCGCCTTCTTGGTCTTTCAGGAATTTAGCCATTGGAATCGGGATCCAGAATTTCCCAGAGGGCCTTGCTGTCAGCCTCCCGCTGCGAGGGGCTGGATTCTCCACCTGGAGAGCCTTCTGGTAAGTACTCCAGACGTCCACTGTCAGAGGCCAGGGTTGGGTCCGATGTGGAGCTCAGAGCAGTCCTCCTGCGGGCAAGAGCAGCCTCTTCTGGCCTGGAAGTGAGTCTGGAGCTCCTGGAAACACCAACAACCCGGTTGAATGCTGCACCCCCAGAGCTGGGAGAAGCCTCCAGAAACTCATCTCTTGACCTTCAGCCCGTGTTTCCTATTTGCAGAACCCCTCCAGGGATAGACACGCCCACTCTGGGTGGGGTTTTCTCTCTCTCCGGTGGGGAGAAGCAAGGCAGACCTTGTGTCCACTCTCCATGTCCCATGCCCTAAGGAGGCTCACTCACTGCAGCCTGTCCTCAAGAGTCATCACATTAGCTCCCGCCGTGACCCTGGTCACAGTGAAGACCAGGATTATGTCAACAGCATCTGGGCAGGTGAAGCTGTGGTGCTCACGCTTCGTGTTTTCATAGCCCCCAAAGGGCTTTCAAGTCTATTCCCTAATTTTACCTTTTCAGTGACCTGTAAGGTAAGGCCCCAGGTTTCAGAGGAGGGGATCATGGCCCAGAGTGTCAGCCAGCCAGCTCATCAAGCAGTGATGCCAAGGCTGCTGCAGGCTCTTCTGCCCCTCAACTCAGGACTCTGAGCCTCAGAACACCTCTTTACTGAAGGAGCCGCCGCTCTAGAATGTACGCTGAGAGCACTCAAGGGCTGCTCATAACAACAATTAAAAAACGCCTTCCAGGGCTTCCCTGGTGCCGCAGTGGTTGAGAGTCCGCCTGCCGATGCAGGGTTCGCGGGTTCGTGCCCCGGTCTGGGAAGATCCCACGTGCCGCGGAGTATCTGGGCCCGTGAGCCATGGCCGCTGAGCCTGCGCGCCCGGAGCCTGTGCTCCGCAACGGGAGAGGCCACAGCAGTGAGAGGCCCGCGTACCGCAAAAAAAAAAAAAAAAAAAAAGCCTTCCATTTTATAGGGCCTTGTGACTTACAAGTTCTTGCATATACTTAAATCATTTTAGTTCCATCCTGTGTCATCTCTTTCTCCATTGCTGGAGACTACGGAATAGAGGTTTCGGGGGAAGGGCAGAGCAACATGGCCCTAGAAATTTTTTTTAAATGTGAGTTCCATGAGCCCGGAAGCCGTGACTGCCGTCTCATACAGGAGAGACTCCAGGGGCAAGGAGGGGAGGGGAAGAGGGGTATCTGTGGTCAGTGTCCAGACCCTGAGATTAAAGTGTTTGTTTAACTGGACACACTCAAGAGCTGCAGAGTCTGCAGGCCCATGCATGTGAGCACGGAGCCGGGAAGCAGTGGCCCCTTGGAGGATGCTACAGTGCAAACAGTGTCTCCCCCGTGCCCACCGTCTGCTCCTGGCCAGGAAGAAGCGGGGGGAGGTGGGAGTTCACAGTCCTATCCTGTCATCTGGGGAGGAATGGAGGGGAAGTTGTCTCTCACCCCCATTTTACAGATGAAGGGACCGAGGCTCGGAGCCAGTAATATCTTGCCAAGTGCCCACAGCAAGGAACAGTGGGAAAGATGTCCCAACACCTCGTCTGTTGGTGTCCAGCCTGTACAGGAGTCTGTTGGCGGTAGGGCTTAGCCGTGGGGTTCAGGTACTGGCCTACCTCCTGGCACTGAATTCTCAGGGCTCATGTGGGCTGCTGTTTTAATCAGGGCTCATGTGATTTCATCCTATAGAAACCACTCTCACTAGCTCAAATAAAGGGAGTTTTTGAAAGGAGAAATCTCACCTTAATCCAAGATGGAGGGTAGTGGGGACAGGCCCTCACTATATACATGGCCGGGTAGGTCCACCTTGTCGGCAGAGGTAGGTGGGTACAGCTCCTTCAGAAGGGGTGCCGTTGTGGCCGGAACCCCCAAAGATACCAGGCACAGCTGTCCTTGGGAAATGTCCATACCACTCCTAGTCAAGTGTCCTATCCTTCAGAAGACAATGTAGTCATCAACCAGTAAATGGGTATATAACATGTGGTATATCCACACAGTGGGATATTATGCAGTCATCAAAGGAATGAAGGACTGATAGTTTTTACAACGTGGATGCACCTAGAAAACAGGATGCTAAGTGAAATAAGCCAGTAAAAAGGATCACCTATTGTATGACTCCGTTTATAGAAAATGTCCAGAATAGGCAAGTCCCTGGAGACAAAAAGCAGATTAGTGGTTGCCAGGGGCTGGTGGGAGGGAGGAATGGGGAGTGGCTGCTAGTGGGTGTGGGGTTTCTTTTTCGGGATAATGAAAATGTTCTGGAATTAGATGGTGGTGAAATGGTTGCACAACCTTGTGAATATACTAAAAACCACTGAACTGTACACATTAAATGGGTGTGCCATTTGGTATGTGAATTATATCTCAGTAATGTCATTATTTTAAAAGGACAACGTGGAAAACTTAAAACCCTAAAATAAACCTGGGAGGGGTGTCTCCTGTAACTCTGTAATAGGGAGTTGGGAAAGGAGACAGAGGTGGTGTAAAAACAAACAAAGAACAGCAAAGTGCTTTGGCACTGCCATGCTGATCTGATGTGGAAGACAATGCATCGTTTTTTCTAGAGCTGAGTCAGCAGTCTGAGCATGCCTGTGTCTGCTTGACCCTCCCCACGGCGGGACGTGTCTCTGTTCTCTCCTTAGGTACGGGCAGCTCAGCGGCATGGTGGAGCCTCTGGCCGGGGTCTTTGGTGCCTTTGCCGTGGTGCTGGCGGAGCCCATCCTGCCCTATGCTCTGGCCTTTGCTGCCGGCGCCATGGTCTATGTGATCATGGATGACATCATCCCCGAAGCCCACATCAGGTGGGAGAGCTTCCCCTCCCCCATCTGTCCTTGTCTCTGTCCCAGCCCGGCTGGCCCCCACCTCTAGATCTGCCCTGTCTTTACTTGCTACTCTGTTCTTTACTCCCACCCCTTCCAGCCCCTTCCCAAGATCATCCTCAACCCCCCACCCCCACCCCAACGCCCCGCAACTGTGTTCTTTGAAACTAAAAGAGGAATAACGGGCAGGTGGGTGGAGAGTCAGACCAGGTCATATTAGGCAGTGGCATACGTGCCCTACCCTCCACCCCCAATGAAACAGACTATTATTTTCTTATATTCTCTCTCTCTCTCTCTCTCTCTCTCTCTCTCTCTCTCTCTCTTTAGATTTTTCTGGGGCTGGAATGAGGGAGAAGTGAGCTCTTAAATGTTGACCACAGCTATTCATTCAGGTTCTCATTGTCTAGCTATAGGCCACGTGTTGGGGATGGAGGATTCCTCTCTTTGTTTCGTTTTGGTTTTTATAGAAGAATGATTTTGAGGCTAGTATTCAAGGTCAGATTACATAATCAGGAAATCATTGCTGCCTTTTATTATTCAAGCATGGATTGCAGAGCCATGATAGGTGACCTTGAGTAAGTTACTTACTTCTCTATGCCTCAGTTTCCCCACAGTAAAATGAGGATAATAAGAGTACTGATTTCATGTGTTTATCCTTTGGTATTACATGAGTTAGTCAGTTTGCCTGGCATCTATATAGTAAAGCCCCAATAAATGATACTTATTATTCATTGAAGTATATAGTTAATTTACAATGTTGTGTTAGTTTCACGGGTACAGGAAAGTGATTCAGTTATAGATAGATAGATAAACAGATAGATAGATAGATAGATAGGTAGATATTCTTTTTCAGATTCTTTTCCATTATAGGTTATTACAAGATAGCGAGTATAGTTCGCTGTGCTATATAGTAGGTCCTTGTTTATTTTATAAATAGTAGTGTATCTTTTAATCCCAAGTCAATATTATTATGATTACTATTAATGGTAGTAGCATATTTCTCTCGGAATTGGACACTGTGGAGGATGCTTTCAGCCGGGACGCTGTCCCGCAGAGCATCAAGGTCTTCCTTTTCTTCCTTTCCTTCCCTCCTAGTGGTAACGGGAAACTGGCGTCCTGGGCCTCCATCCTGGGTTTTGTGGTGATGATGTCGTTGGATGTTGGTCTGGGCTAGTTGCTGAAGTGCCTCGGACCCCGGGAAAGGCAGCACGAGGAAACGGCCGGGATTGGCTTCTTCAGGACCACAGCCTCTTTCTTCACATCAAAACGTTTTTCCTTTCTCTCCTTTTTGTCTCATTACCCTGATTGACTCTGATCATGACAATTTTTAGTTTTCTTTTAAGGGAGATAGTGGTTTTATTTGGAATTTCCGGTAGTCACGGAACTACAGATTTTTGCTTGGCAACTACATGGACTCTTTCTGCGGTGGGAAAACCAAGGACCTACAGATCAGGGAAGTCTCTGCTTTTGCACCTTTGGTCTCCCTCACTGGACTCAATGGCAACTCCTCAAGGTCACCTACAGAAGCAAGCTCCCAAGAGAGAAGTCTCCCAAGCATCTTTGCCTAGTGACTCAGAGCCGTGTGACCAGGACAGCTCTTGTCTGTCCTTCCCGATCTTTTACCATTGATCCTCTGTCCATCAAGACTCGAACAGGAGCATCGTGGACAAAGCAGCCTACTTCCCAAGGCCCGAGGAGGAACATACCTTCTTCTGCCTCCCCCCGAGGGGGGAGGCTGCCTGGGGTGAGACACAGACAAAGGGAAGAAAATCAGCTAGTCTTTCTCTCTTTCTCTTCTTTTAAGGCAAAGATTGACACTATTGAAGTTAAGGGAATTAGGACAACTGTGAACACACAGTGAGCCCTGTGAAAAGAGGACAGGGTGGAGCTTTGATCAGAGACCTCTGCTCTCTCTGGATTCCAAGAGCAAACCGGTTTGCCATGGTTTCCAAGTCCCCTAGACATGTGTTTTGATAAGCTTATAGGCTTCATTTTTCTAAGAGACCTGGGGACACCAGCAAACTGCTAGAACTCAACCCCTTCATTTACTTATGGAGGGAGCCACTTAAGCTCATTTAAGTGAACGAAAGACATTTGGAGTCTGCACTGGGTCCTTCTCTGTTGACTATTCGGTAACTTATAACCTGACCCAGAGCCCTTAAGCTGCTTTGCTGGATTTTGGCCAGAGAGCTCAGGATAAGAAAGGAAAAGGGGTAGGAAAAGAAGAGGTATTTTTTACATTTCCCTTTTAAAGTAAATTTGAACCAAATCATCCTTCTAAAATGACCCTAAAGAATGACTTGAACGAGACTACGCCCTTATCCACACAGCCTTCTCCATCAGGGGTTACATAACTTGTCTGCTTCCAACATAGCTAAGGCCTGCCGTCCTCACTGGTCATAGGAGCCTTTGGGACCTTGAGTGGGCTCTGCTGACAAGGCAGGCAGCCCAGGAGGCAGGTATTCAGACACTGTGTTATCAATGCCTGCCCTGCGTTTACATGTCTCATTGCTGCCAAGGGTGAATACTCTGTTCTGGGAATGCCCTATAACCCTACGCTAGATCTATGTTCGTTCTTCCAGAGCACTGATGATCAAAATTGAAGACACATTCAGAGGTTTGATTGGTGGAGATTCGTTGGTTTGGTGGTTGGCATATGGGTATCTTTATGTCTTTGTATGTCGTTCTACATAATGCAGACTTCTTTCTGATGGACAAGACCTCATAACTGTGATTAATACCAATAAAGGGGATATTGTTGTGGATGACCTGTGCTACGTCCAGTCCTTTTCAAAGCTGCTTCTTTCCAGGGTTGATCACATAAGAGCTAACTAAAGTTAGTCCTAGTATCTACCCTACCCAACACCAGGAGAAGCAAAGGAGAGAGTTCACTTGAGAAGGGCTAGCTAGATTCATGGTTGCAGACAACAGCATCCAACTCCAGCTTACTTAGGCAAAGAATTTAATGGAAGGTTATCAGGGAGCTCATAGGATCTACAGAGAATCGGGCTTGAAAATGGGTTGGATCCAAGAAAACTAGAGGTCTGGAACTATGGCCCAATCGCATCTCAAAAACAGCTCGATTTGGATGCCCTGGTCCCTCGAAACTGGACCATTACTCAAACTGCTGCCATCACCACCATGGGAAGGAGCTCTAAAGTGACCCTGATTCTCTGTGTCCTGGCTTCACGTTCAGCGTTCTGAGCAGGGCAGGATCGTCTAGCTGGCAGAGTTTAGATCCTGTGCCCAGGAACTAACCGGTCTTGTCCTCTTAGTAAGACTCACATAATAATGGATTTTCCAGTTTGGGGAATGAGTTCAGATGGTGGAGAGCCAAAGGAAGAAAAAAAATAAGTTTATGACAGCCTCACTCTTTTGCTGTTCGACATCTACATATACTTCGATTCTTCGATTTTGTCTTAAAAACAAAAACAAACAAACAAAACTTCCTGCTTAGATAACGGAGCTGTCCCTCACACAATGGAAACTTCAGAATTCCCTTTTCCCCCAGTGGCTAGCCGCCCAGTGGTGGAGCATATTCCCTTCTTGGATTCCAACAGTCTTAACCAGGTGGAACCCGACGTTGAAGAGAGTGTGTCATTTGGTAAAATGGGGGTGGCACCATCCCCACTCTCCCTTCTTCCAGACCTGCCTAGTCTGGCTATGGGAGAAATAACACCATATATTGAATACTCATTCTGAACAAACACCCATCTTAGCCAACAGTATCTCGTCCTCATTGGATATTGTCTCCTAGCTAGTCATAAAACCAAATCTTTAATAATTCGTGTCACAGTTCACAACAGATGATTGCTTCTGGATGGTGGGATCAAATTCTGAGGATATCTGCCTGTTGCCTCCCCTGTTTGTAAAGTGAATCCCTTGGTCAGAACTAGCGTTATAGGATGCCACGATGATAGGACGGACAGGAAGGCTATTCTAAATCCAGACATATGAGCCTGCCTCTTCCATAATGGAAGAGGTCCAAAGTAATCAGTCTGCAGCCAAGCAGTGTGTGGGACCATTGGAGTGTCATCAGTATCCGGCGTCAGGGGTCAATCACCGATCCTATGTGCACTCATTGGCCAGGTCTGATGGATGATGGACAGCCAAGTGGTTGAATCCATGCATTGTTCCATCTTTGGCAACATGGCCACTTTTATTCTTGAATCAGTTGAGAAAGCAACGATGTCCCCGGGGAAAGAAACTGTCATTCATAGATGGTCTTGGCCACTTAATTAGTAAGAGTCTCCTCCGCAGTGGAGACTATGGGTGACCCTTCACTCGAGGGACAATTATTTCCACACTTGCCCCTTCCTGAGAGGCGCAGCCATCTCTGCCTCCCCAAACGTCTCTGTCACCAGACCTCTAATCTTGCTTCTCTCCAGTGCTTGACCATTTGGCCAGACCATTTGTCGCAGTTCATAAACTGGTGTAGCTTCTTGCATCAAATCATCTGTCCTTCCAGGCAAAGCGGACGTAGAAATGTGTGCTTAGGATTCTCCCCACTGGGAGGTCTTCTCTTCACCTGCTACCCTCAGTGGAACTCTAACACCACAGCAGTCCATTTCTAGATGGGGCCAGCATATCAGCAGAGCCATTGGTAAACTAGGCTCAGCAGTTTTTCCTCTCTCAGTCACTTGGAAACTGTCTTTTTTTTAAAGCCGCTAGCACTACTTACCAGGACTGCCTCTCGTCTCTCAGATCCCTTACTGTCTGATGGCAGAAACATCTCATTCCCTCAAGGCTTTGCCTTTGATGGACACCTTGACTCATCCCAGGGGACTGGTATGGGACGTGGGGAAGGGGGGGGGTAGGTGTATGAGCGTCTGGATCTTCTCTGGGGACATTCTCATCCTGCCGTGCTGACGGAGGGACCGGAAGGCCGTTGGTTAGACTGCGCCAGGCAGGGTGCTTCCCGCCCTCGTCATCTCCTTGAGTCCTCCTTGACGTCTGTATTATAACCGCACTTGAACAGCGAGGCCGGGGAGGTCCAGGAGTCTTACTCGCCAGGGTGGTGCTGGGCAGCAGCAGAGTCGTTTCTGCTTTGCGCGGAGGATGCCCAAATTGACTTCCCGAGCCCCCTCCTTAGGGCTTTCTTTATTTATTATTATTTTTTTTAACATCTTTATTGGGGTATAATTGCTTTACAATGGTGTGTTAGTTTCTGCTTTATAACAAGAGTGAGTCAGTTATACATATATATATGTTCCCATATCTCTTCCCTCTTTGTCTCCCTCCCTTCCACCCTCCCTATCCCACCCCTCCAGACAGCCACAAAGAACCGAGCCGGTTTCCCTGTGCTTAGGGCTTTCTTGATGCAACGTTCTGCACACCTCCACCTTCCATAAAAGTTGGTTGAATCTGTGAAAGTTGGCTAAGTGGGAGCCCAGGGGCTGTTCGCCTTTTTTTCCCTTTTAAATTGGGGTATGATTACACATAACGAAAGGCACCGATCTTCTGTGTTTACAGCACTCAGGGTCGGCCCTGCGGCAGGGTCTTCCAGAGGCGCGGGTTCCCCAGCTCTCGGGTCATCTCCGCCTGGCTACTGTCCTGGGCCCGACTGGCCCGCCCGCAGGTGCGCTCCCAGCCCGGCAGCGCGTCGGGGAGCAGCGCAGAAGGTCTCCCGCTGGTGCCCCTGGCGCGGCGCTGTTTACCTGCCTGGGGCGGGGGCGGGGGCGGGCCCACGGG
>NW_006780945.1:3418286-3436857 GCF_000442215.2 Lipotes vexillifer
GCCCGCTGCGTTCCCGGCGCCCTGGGGCCCGCCTCCTTCCGTCGTCCGCCCGCGGAGGGTCGCAACCAGTATCCTGTGTGACGTGACGCCGCCGGGCTGCCGCGGGGCCCGTCCACTTCACCAAAGGGACCCCTGGTTTCCCGGGGCTCCTGCCTCCAGCTGGTCACTCCCAGCTTGTCTCCTCCGATGATGGACCCGCGTTTGGGTGAATTTGGAGTTTGTGTAATTTGAGGAAAAACAGTACTCGAGTATAAAACACAAAATTAGGCACAAAGCTTTGGAGGGGCGCCTGTGAGCCAGCGTCCCTGCAGTTCAGGCTTCGCTGGCTTTAAGGTAGGTGCACCTCTGGTCCCCGTGCGTGCTTTAAATTTACTCCGCTTGACTGGAGCGCGGGGAGGCCTGCAGTCCTAGGGGATTTCGAGGCGTCAGCAAAAACACTAGTCCTCTGTAGTGAATTCACGTTTTGACCCTCTTTCTAACACAGCTCAGCCCTGCAGCGTGTTCCTAGCAGGAGGAGGTTCCTCCAGGCGGGTTTAGTTCTTCCTGGAGAGTGGACTGGTTCCCCTCCCCCCAGCAGAATGCAGGAGGGAGGCTGGACCTGGGCTGCCAGGGTTGTGGGAAACAGCGGCCCTGCACCCACCTCGGGCCCTGCACCTATTCAACCCTCTTCTCTTTTGGTTCTCATCTTCTTGACGGTGCCCTGGCCCTGCCAGAGGCTTGACAGCAAAGGGGCCTTACATGGCCGCCGTCTGTCCCCAAGAGCTGTCACTGAGAGGTCTGCAGCTTCTGATGGGGCTGCACAGCCTCAGGGCCCCCCAGTACCCTTAGGGCACTTGCTACTGCCTTCTGTTCCAAGACATGGAAGACTTGGGTGGATGGATGAGCTAAAAGGGCAACGGGATTATGTGGCCCAAAGACAGGCACATACGATTCTTTGTGCAGGGTAAACCTTGGAACCTGTATCCCAGCATCCCTGCACCCCATGATCCTTCCCCCAATTAGATAATCAGACTGGAAATTGTGTGGGATCTTTTCTGATGTAGCCCCCATTCTCTGGCAAACTACGAGCCATAAAATTAATAAGTCTCTCACTGGCCTCTCTCCAACCAGCAGGGAGGGGTACGGATCTAGGCTCTTTGGAGCTGGTGAGGACCCAGCCCTGGGGATTAAGGCCAGGCTAGCATCTCCCTCCACTGATGCGGGAGCCATGACCTCCAAGAAGCCCAGGATGTGCCAGGGAAGAATGAAAATACAGCACAAGCTGGGAGGGTGGCGGGGACGGTGGGGTGGGGGAACGTGCAAAGAGAGCAGAGGCCCTTAGCCGTTTTTTTTTTCAGCTTTCCAGATGTGCGGTAAGGGTGTGACAGGTGTCTCGGACCTTTGCCTTTTAGGGATAGAGTTCAATATGCTCTGGGGTCTGCAGCCTCCGTTGGTCACTACCACACCCTGGAAGGTGTCCCGTGGAAAAGAACAATGAACTGATGTAAGGTTAGTGCTTAGGTTTATACTTCAAAGGTTTTCTTGAACAGCGACCTGCTCCCTTCCTGCTTTTTCAGTGAAAATGCTGATTGAACTTAACGTGTGAAATTATAAGGAATGTAAAAGTGTTCGTGTACTACAAGCCTGCAATACAGGTTGAAGGAAAAAAGACTGCTCTTCACTGTTCACTGTTCGTGAATCTGCAGATTTCTTCCACGTAGACTTTGGTCACTTGGTAGGAGAGGGTCGTTGTATTAGTTCTCTGCTGTGGTATAGCAAGCGAGCACAAACTAAGTGCAGAGATGTCTTAATTTTGGTCACTGCCTTTAGTTAGATTTAGGAACTTTTGCAAATCAACTCCCAACATGATGAATTCCACGACCATGGCTATCTAAGGCTCAGCCATTGGCTACACTTTGCAGGCAAAAGGAAAGGGCAGCAGTACCCCCAAAACAGAGTCCACTAACCAGATCTATAAGGGCGTATAGACCTAGAAGTTCCCAAGGATTTTTTTTTATATATATACCTTACATTCAAAATGTGTATAATAGACGTGTATGATAAAAAGAACAAAAATCTAGTAAGTCAAAATCAAGCCTTAACTTTCTTGCTTTGGAACCCAAACTTGAACACAAAGGAGATGTTTCAGGTCATCTGGCGGAGGTGAGAATGGATTATGCTGTGGAAACCAGAAAGGTTCATGAACCCATATGGTCCTCCTTCCTAAGAGCTGTTTCCTTACCCAGTAGGTTATGCCTGCTTGGGGGGAGGAGGTGATGTAGGTGTGTATTTATTTAATGTAGAATTCTTGGCAAACCTGTCAGGTTGGCAGGTGCTGAAAAGTAAAATCCTCTTTTTCCAAAAGCCAGAAAAGCTCGGGTGCCAGTTTGCCAACCTTCTCACGGCGCCACCAGGCAGAAGGCCACTTCTCCTAGCACTCAGGGGACCTAGGCGCCAGACACAGTGACAGCCTCTGGCTGGATGACACAGCCATCAAGGTTAAAGGGAGACCCGGGTTAGATCTTTTCCTCAAGGGGCTCTGTCATCCTGCATATTCGTTGTGAATATTCGTGTTGTTTATCCATCCAACCTGCATATTCGTTGTGAAAGGCCAGGACGCAAAGGGGTGCATGGTTTAAGCTCATCTTAAGGTTAGGGTTGTGGTAGGGCTGGCGGAGAAGGGCAGGTAGGAAAGGAGAGAAGGAAGTTAACGGGGATGCAGTTGGCAACATCGCCACCGCTGGAGAAGTCTGCTGCTGTAGGCCTGGATGCCCAGACAACCTGGCTTTGGGAAAAGGCAAGATTCCCCAGGGGAGCGCCCTTAGCATTCACAGCGCTGACTGCGCATCTGCATGAGAGATGACAATGCAGATAGCAAGGTAGATTGCGATCAGCCTTGGCAGGGGAGCTCCTAGCAGGGCTTTGTGGTTTGGAAAAGTGCAGTAAACAAGTAGGGAACAGGGCTCCCCCGGAAACACGCCCTTCTCTGCCACACCCAGGTGCCTCCCACTGTCAACTCAGCATCCATTTCCTCCCTCCTTTTACTGCTCAGGGAGGCTGGTCCCAACCGTTGGGCCCCTGGAGTTATGACCCATCAGCACCTGATGCTGTGTTGCTCAGTCACTGACTTCCTGTGTTGCCCGTGTCTCATGCGTGGGTCAGTACCTTTCCTCATTTAGATTTTGTTGGCAAGTATAAAGAGGGATCAAGCCAGCTCAGGGTGTTAGATGCTTAAATAAGTTGAGAAGGTTAGGATCTGGCCAGTGAGAAGGAAAGCTAGCACCTATGCATTCGGATGTCAAGGTGTTATGATTCAGGCATTAACTGGTGATTTTTGATATTCTCTCTCTAATCGTCACCTCAATCCGCTAAGAATAAAAACAGCAAGAGGAAAAGGTTTGGCAGATACCGTTAGCGGGAGCAATGTACCAGTTAAAAATGGAACCGCTGCTCTCAAATCTCCTACAGAAGTAATGACAGTGTCCTTCAGGCTGTTTGTGATGCTTTACCTGGGAGGACTAGGCGATGAGGAGTGATTTTTCCCAGTCATGCTATAGCTAGCCGATCTGCCCTTCTGCTCAGGAAGTCTTTGTGACATCTCCTTTATTTTTCTCCCTCCCTTCCTTCCTTAAATTTATTTTATTGATGTATAGTTGATTTACAATGTTTTCTTAATTTCTGATGTATAGCACAGTGATTCAGTTATACCTATCTATACATTCTTTCTTTTCCATTATGGTTTGTCACAGGATATTGAATATACTTCCCTGTGCTGTGCAGTAGGACCTTGTTGTTTATCCATTCTCTATATTACTAGTTTGCATCTGCTAATCCTAAACTCCCCGTCCGTCCATCCTTCCCCACCCTCGCCCCCTTGGCAACCACCAGTCTATTCTCGTGTGTGACGGCTTCTTTAAAACCATCCCTACAGCTTCGATCACAGTGTGTCCTGAGTTTAGGAACTGCCTTCAGTCGCCCAATCTCTACTCTGTGACATAAGTCTGTACTACAGCAGACATATTTTGGGAGTCAGTGTCACTAGATGCTGCTCTGGAGTCCTACCAGAAATGCTGAGTGGTGCATTGTCCAACATGAGCAGGGACTTACTCCCCTTTATAGTCTGGTTAAAAAAACCAAAACCACGTCTCTTTTAGCCACTACAATGTAAAAGCAAGGCCAGGCCTGATCAGTTGCCTTACAACGCCTATGTAAGTTCTTAACGCTGGCAGATTTATTCTCTACTCATTTTTTTTCTCTTTGAAGTCTGTTTTTGTTCAACTTTTTATTATGAAGAATTTTGAGCCTACACTCAAGTAAACAGAAGGGTGTCCTGAACCCCATGTATCCACCACACAGTTCCGACAACCATCCCCCCCTCAGCCAGTTTGGCCCCCTTCACCTCCGTCTTCCTCATTATTTATTTATTTATTTTTGTATGGGTGTTGGTTGGTTGTCTTTTTTTTTTTTTTTTAATAATTTTTATTTTATTTATTTATTTATTTTTGGCTGCTTTCGGTCTCTAGTTGGAGCGAGAGGGGGCTACTACTCTTCGTTGCGGTCGCGGGCTTCTCATTGCGGTGCCTCCTCTTGTTGCAGAGCACGGGCTCTAGGCACACGGGCTTCAGTAGTTGCAGCACGGGCTCAGTAGTTGTGGATCGCGGGCTCTAGAGCACAGACTCAGTAGTTGTGGTGCACAGGCTTAGTTGCTCTGAGGCATGTGGGATCTTCCCGGACCAGGGCTCGAACCCGTGTCCCCTGCGTTGGCAGGCAGATTCTCAACCACTGCGCCACCAGGGAAGCCCTTCCTCATTATTTTTAAACAAGCAAAAAAAGCTCAGACATTGTGTCATTTTGTGCATAAACAGGTCCGTTTGTATCTTGAAAAGGAAAGGTTTTTTCTTAGACACACACAAAGGAACATTATATAATTTCCTTTAAATATTGTATATGTCTTACTCCCTCTCTTTAAGTTGAGCAGTGGCCTTGGGTCAAAAACAATAAAATATGACCCAGTATGATTCAGGTCAGATATCCTGTATTGCTAAAGGAATTTGTGCTTTTCTCAAAACTCATTCATTTTCTCATTTCCTTCCCGTAAAGAAGCCTGTGGGGTAAAAGCCCGGGGAATGGGGTCCGGGCAGTGTGGCTGAGTTGCTGCTAATTTTAGCTCTGAGCTCGCCTGGCACACACGGCCTGGGCAGGTGGTGCCAACGACCCCACCCCAGAGGGACACACTCTGCTCTCCCGTCCCTTCTCTCTGTGTTGAGTGCTGGGGCCAACCTAGGATTCTGTGAAGAAACAGTTGTTTGCCCAAGGAAAGCGCTTGTGTATTCCAGGCCACAGTGACTGGCGGTCACGTGGATGGAGAGTGGGAAAGGAGGGGCTGGCCGGACAGAATAGGGCAGCCAGGGATGGTTCGCAAAGCTTGTCGCAAAATACACATATAACCTGGGCAGCACCCGCAGAGGCCACTTCTGGGTTCTCTTAGGACACAAAGCCCACAGACTTCTATAGAGCCTGCCACCTCTCTGGCTACAAAGGGCAGAGTTACACCTTTCTGGATGGTGTCACATTTGTAGGGAATCTCATTCGGGAATTCAAACTTCCATCCTCCCTCCTTCCCAGGCAGGGTTCTGGGACCTTAAACTTCTGGCCACGTGAGCCAGGGGTGGGGATGTGCCCTGCACATGTGCCCATCCTCTGTGCCCAAGTAGCTGGGAGATCCCTCTGCCCACACGGGAAGACGATTTTTCTTAATGCATCTCACCTGGGGCTGGTTTTTTAGAAAGGATGCATCAGAGTTCCAGGGACACCTTCTCTGGCCCTGCTTGGCTTCTGGGACTGAGAGCTGGTGCCCTGCCCTCCCCCCCCACCCCGCCCCTCAGCTTACCCGGGTCCCCACCCCGGGCTTGTCGAAGGTTGACTGACACTTTGCGTGTCAGCTCGAGCTGCCTGCTGGAAGCCTGGGGCTTTGCCGGAGAATGTGGATCGTAACTCGCATTGTGTGCATCAAGGGCCCTGACAAGCGCTGATGGATTTGGCCTCCTCGCGGATCCTGAGAGCTCTGGGCAGGGACAAAGGGGTGCATTGTTTGGTGGGGCATGCCCCTGCCTGCAAACCCACTCATTTGCCTGATGGTGGAGACAGGTGTATCACAGGCTCAGCGTGCCAGAGCGACACTGGGTGACTAAGATCTTGGCTTTGTTCCCCAGGGCCAGGCTTAGAGGAGCAGATGTGCAGAGAGGAATGGCCGTGGTCACTCTCGTCTCCCTGGAAACCGGCCCCTGACGCTTCTCTTAGTTTGCTCTTTGGGGTGCTTCTCCTAAAAACAGCAAGTTGTTAGGGATGGGAAACTTTGGATCCTGTCCTGACCTCTTGTGCTTTTTAGCTGCATGGGGAGGAGGGGGGCACTGCACCTCCTTACCTGTTGAGCAGAGGCTGTGCTTCCCGTTGGCGCCCTCAGGGACCATTTCCCGTCTCCCAGGAGACTCCTCCAGCCCAGCCAGGGAACATGGCCCGGGTAGGTGTTTTCCTTTGCACCTCTGGGTTGTTGCCATATAGTGCTCCAAACCATTTTCATCGTTTTTAAAATTAAAATCTTATTTTTATTAAGGACCAGGTAAATGAAGCGTAATCAATCAAACAGTGTGATAACATTTTTAAAGACATGCAGCCATGCTCTCCCTTCCTCTTCCTCAGCTGGGAATCTCTTTCCATTCCCCCGTAGATGTTTCTTTTGCTGTTTACCTCCTAACATTTCCCAGCACCATGCTTGTCCTCGCCTCGCTCCCTGTTTTGGTTTCAGACATTATCTGTCGACTTCTTACCTTGGAAAGTGACAGTTCCCTTGGCTTTAGATTGAGCTTCGTTCAACAAAAGTCTCCCTACAGAAGCTTCACCAAACGAGGGTATGTTTCTCTCTTGTCATTTAAAATGTGATAGAGGTCCAGTCTGGGAACGGAGCAATGGCTCCGTGGTGCCGTGGGGGGGCCCTGCCTCCTCTTACCTTTTCTGCTCCGTAATCCTTAGCGTGTGCCTGCCTTACATCCGCTCTCCCCTTTTTCCTGAATGAAATGACCCAGATCTTGTACAAAGCTGCAATCTGCCCCTTTTGGTAGACAGAGATGCCTACATCCTAAGCCCCAGAACCTGTGAATATCTTCTGTTACAGGCTAGGGTGAGTCCTGGTTGCAGATGGAATTAAGGTTGCTGATCAGCTGACCTCGAGATGGGGAGATTCTTCCGGATTCTCTCCATTGGATTGTGGGTCCAGTGTAATCACATGGGTCTTCATAAGCTGGAGAGGGAGGAGGGGAGGGCGGGCAGAGTGATGTGATGTAGGAAAGACGGACTGGTCATTGCAGGCTTTGAAGATGAAAGGGGCCATGAGCCAAGGAATATAAGTGGCCTCTAGAAGCTGGAAGAGGCAAGAAAAGGATTCTCCCCCTCGCCTCTGCCAAGACTCCGTGACCTTCTCTCCTGTGTTGCTGTTGAATAGTTTGATGCTATTTGGATTCCTGGTCCTTTGTACGGGAGATCTCTGTCTCTGTCTCCTTTCTCCCCCCGCTGCCTCCCTCCTTTGAAGGTCTTCTTTTTATTCCTAATGAGCTGAAATTTTATGATACAGGATATTGGTGTGGGTCTGTTTTCATTCTTTGTCCTGGGCCCTTGATACCCACTTACAACCTGGAAACTCATGTCCGTTTTCTTATATTATTTATTTCCCAGTTTTCTCCCCTTAATTTTTTCTGTTTCTCTCCTGGAATTTTTCTTTGTTGGGCCTTGGCACCCCTGGCTTGATCCTCATCCTTATTCCTCTGGATTTACCCGGTCTTTTTATGTCTCTTGGTTCCCTTAACACTGTATTCCAATTCTACTACTGATTTTTTCTCTTCAATTTCTGCTGTCACATTTGTAATTTCCAAGGGCTCAAACTGCCATAATAATTCTTCTTGGGGTCTCTTGTTCTTATTTCTGGGATGCAGTACTTTCTTCTATCTCTCCAAGGATAATAACGAAAGGAGTTAGTGGGTTTTGTTATGTTTCTGTTTTCTTCTGCTACGTGCATTGCCTCCATCACCCCCAGGTTTCTTTCTTCTCCCCCTAACCCATACCTCATTTTGTTGTTTTGGTCTCTGTCCGTCCTGCTTGGAACTTTCCCCCAATGGCTGGTGATGCTTGTCTCATTGAAAGCTCTGTATGTAGGAGTGAGACTGGATGGGATGTGAAAGCTAGTCAGCCCCATGGAAGGCATTTGGGGAAAAACTAGACTTTTCATTGAGGGCCCTCAAATATCATTATTGTCGGGTCTTTTCTCTTGGGATGATTAATTTTACCAGAGAGGAGCCCAGATGTTTCTTGTCAGGGGGATGTAAGTTGAGCAGTAACGTTTGGAGACCTGACTTGGTGAAGGGGCAGGTGGACATTCCTTCAATATCCCCGTCTTTGCTCCCTGCTTTGCCCCTGCCCTTGGAAGTGCCCATGTCTGGACTCTCTCTCGTTCAGTTTCTCTGGCAACTAAATCCTCAGGCCCCTGTTGGGTTGGGGGTGAAAGTGACTGCACAGTATGGAGATGTTCTGGGGGTCTGGGTGCTCTAGCAGCCCCTGGTGCAGACCTTCAAGGTATCTGCTGTCCCCACCCCACCTGACACTCTGCCTTTGGAGGAAACCAGTGCTTCCAATTCCTTTGCCTCTTCAGTGTACCTCGGAACAGTATAATATAAGCAGCCACTGACACATAGCAAATGTTTGCAACTCAGCAGACTTCCTATAACATCTCATTGGTCAGAAATACGTTCATATGGCCAATCCTAGCTGCAAGGGAGTCTGGCAAAACAAAAGTAGAATTTGTTTTTTCCAAATGTGACAGTTCTGAATTTTGATGCCGCTCGACATACTCTGGTTGTAAAAGTGACAAGGACACACCAAGAAGTCAGCTTATTGCTTCCCCAAAGCCAGGAGACTAGGGAATGTCTTCTCTTCTCTTCCCCTGTTCCTGTGACCTCCCTTGTTCTTGTTCTCTTCTGCTTCTCTTACTGCCTCCATCCTGTATGTAACTCAGAGGCGTGTCATGAATATTAAATAAGGTAATATGTAATGAGCTCACCCAGCGCTTTGTTTTCGTGCTCAAGAAGAATATACAGGTTAGATATTAAAAAAAGAAAGTTGGGAAAGACTTTCTGAATGCTGACAACTGTGCAGCCTTAGAGATGTTCAAGAACTGAATGAACAGCATGTGTCTCAGATTCGTCAGTGCCGCACTGCTGGAAGGTGGGTCAGGATTTGCACCAAGACTTCTTGCATTTGAACGTGCGGTAAAAAACCACCTGTAGCCCACTCCTGGGCATATACCCAGACAAAACTCTAATTTGAAAAGATACATGCACCCCAGTGTTTGCAGAAGCACTGTTTACAAAAGCCAAGACAGGGAAGCAACCTAAATGTCCATCGATAGATGAACGGATAAAGAGGATATATACACACACACAGTGGAATACTACTCATCCATAAAAAGGAATGAAATCATACCATTTGCAGCAACATGGATGGACCTAGAGATTATCATGCTAAGTGAAATAAGCCAGACAGAGAAAGACAAACATCATATGATATCGCTTACATGTGGAATCTAAAATACGACACAAGTGAACATATCTACGAAACAGAAACAGATTCACAGATGTAGAGAACAGACTTGTGGTTGCCAGGGGAAGGAGTGGGAGTTTGGGACTAGCAGGTGCAAACTATTATATATAGAACGGATTAACAACAAGGTCCTACTGTATAAGCACAGGGAACTGTATTCAGTGTCCTGGGATAAACCATAGTGGAAAAGAATCTGAAAAAGAATGTATATACATGTATAACTGAGTCACTTTGCTGTAACAGCAGAAATTAACACGACACTGTAAATCAACTATGCTTCAATAAAGTTTTTTTAAAAAAAATCACCGGTAGCGTTTACCAAATGCAAATTCCTAGATTCCCTCTCCCCACCCCTGCTCATTGGATGGGTCTAGGACAGGGCCTGGGAATCTGCATTTTAAACAAGTGTCACCAGGGTCATCCATCCCCTTCCCATTTGTGACCAGATTCCTGAGATTCATTCCAGCTCCAAGATTCTGAGATTCTGCAAAAGCTGAATTGATTTTCAGATACTTTAGGAAAGCAGTGTCCTTATAGCTCTCCATGCCTGGCTTTTTGATAGGAATTTTGGCATCCCAGACCTTCAGTCTCTGAGGAACTTTCCACAGCCACACTGGGGTGGAGGTGGGGCTGCTGCAGGGCGGGTAGGAAGCGCCGCGGCATCCCGTGCTCTGTTATTCCAGGTTACCATAACCCCCGCAGGCGCTCGCGTGCACGCACACACACACACACACACACACACACACACACACACACAGGCAGGCGCGGCCACCTGCTGGAACAAAGGGACCGAGGCTTCTGCAAGCACACCTGTACCTGTGTGTACCTGCACACGGTTCCAAGGAAGCGAGGAAATCATCTGGCTAGAAATGGAGTTGGGATGCTGTCCCCTTTGAACATTCCAGCAGCATTTGTTCCTCTGCCTGGCCCTGTTCAGACGTGAAACATGTTCCCTTGTTGTGTGGATTCCTCCGTCTCTGCACCCTCCCTCTGTTTTCTTCAACCTCTCTCTCAGTATCCCTGCCCACATGCTCTCAGGTCCATCGTCTTCCCTCTCCGTGAGCACCTCTTCAGTGTTCTTTGATATAAATAAGGCGCGAAAAAAAGAAAGTACTTAGAAGAGCACCTGGTGCATGGGAAGCACTAGACAAGCCCTGGCCATTATTTATTGTCTTACTCTCCTGGGCCCACCTCTTGCTGACCTGGCTCTCACGCCCATTCTCCTCGCTCACTCCCTCACTCTCTCTGCCCCCCTGCCGTTCCCAGCTCTCTGGGATCTGGTACTGTATTTTAACGCCAGTCCATTTCCCTGCCACACAAAGGGGGGCTTTGTCACAGGTCCTTCCAGATGTTGAGTATTTGGAAGATACGCCGATCGGAAAGTATTTGTCCTCCAAATGCACTCGGAAGAGGAATGAATCCAGGACGGGGATTCAGGAGTGGCAATCCCAGACCTCAGAGTTGGGACTCCCTGAGGGACCTGGGGAAAACTGCGGGTGCTCTGTGGTATCATGTCCCCCATCCTCGTCAATTTGGTCCCAGTTGGTTCACTCACCACTTGACTGCCGTGCCAGCAGAAGCCTCGAACCGGGACCCTCTCCCGGGTGTGTACCTTCAAGTTGGCTGAGCTTGGTCACGTGTCCATTTAATTTGACCCAAAGATCAGTGAAAGTGCAAGGTGCGATGGGTTGAATTGGGTCCCCCTAAAATTCACATTGAAGCCCTAACCCCCAACGTGACTGTACTTGGAGGTGGGGCTTTCAGGGAGGGAGTTCAGGTCAGGTGAGATCGTAAGGGTGGTGTCCTCATCTAATAACATCTGGTATATTTATAATAAGAGGAAGAGAGAGAGAGATCTCCCTTCTCCCTGTGAGCCCACAGCGAGAAGGTGGCCATCTGCAAGCCAGGAAGAGAGCTCAGGCCAGAATCTGACCATGCTGGTGCCCTGATCTCAGACTTCCAGCCTCCAGAACTGGGAGAACGTAAATGTCTGCTGTTCAAGCCCCCTGTTCTGTGGTATTTTGTTACAGCAGCTGAGCTAAGACATGGCCAAGAATTGTGATTCACACTCAAGCAAAACCGTGGCTTCAACAAGGGTGACTTTTAAATGGAGGACACATGACCAGAACTGTGTGTTCTGATTCCAAATCCAACAACTCTTCCATCACAGCAGGTCTCCTCTTTATCAGTTCGTCAAGAAAAATAGAACATACCACTCTGTCTGGGGACTCACCTGCAGGGTGGTGCCTGGCTGACCTGTCATGGTACCTCCTGGCTCTAAGGGGCCCAGTGATGCCTGGGAAGTCAGGAAGGTGGTTCATAAACAGAGAAATTGAGACCCACCCAGGGGGCTTGGACAAGTTGCCCTGGGCCACACGGCGAGTGAGTGGGAAGCCAGGGCAGGACTGGAGTCCGGCTCTGGGTGGATTAGCACAGGGCTCTTTTCTTTTCCTTTTTTTTTTTTCCCCGCTGTGAAATTAATTTAATTGTAACCAAAAAAACTAGTTCTGAGAATTTGAGTCATACATTCAATAGGATTCAGGGAGATTTTGTACATGTGAAACCTGAGCAAGCATTTATTAAAAAATAGTCAAGTGAGGAATGATTACAGAGAAATAAAAAATCAAAACAAATTTTCTGCTTTCAAATTATAATGGAGATAATGAAGAGAAAGTTATCACTGCAGAACCTTGAACTATTAATGATGTCCTTTCTGGGGTATGCATTCACTCCCCAGAATAGAAAGTGTCAGACAGTAATTTAAAGCCTTGGTAATCCAAGTGTGGTCTGGACTTGCAGTGTTGGTTTCCTCCAAGAAATGCAGTGTCTTGGACTCCACTCCAGAATCAAAAACCCCTTCTTTTTTTTTTTTTTTTAAAACAAGATTCACAAGTAGTTTATATGCAAATTAAAATACCAAAGCACCGCCATAAGGCCGAAGATTCTAGAGCTGCCTACAAGGTTACTAACCAAAGTACTTTGCAGCCAGCACAGGGCTCTCTTCTGATGGCCTGAAGCTACAGGAGGGTGAGAAGCTCGCCCAACGTTCAGCCATTCCCAGCCATACCAGCCGATGATCAGGCCACGTGGAGGCCGCCCAGCCAATCCCCTGCCGGCCGGCCTGCCTGCCTTTTCGGAGCTCCCCCTGTTTATAGGCTAGACCCTCTGTTTCTGTGAGTCAGCCCCCGTTTCCAGGGTGCCCCCTCTGCTCCAGCCCGGCCCAGGTGTTCCACGTTTCTTGTCAGCAGCTGCCCCCTTTAACCTCTCTGGGCCTCAGTTTCTCTCTTTACAAGGCGGCCGTTCTCCCCCAGAGGGCCTGTTACTAGGACCACAGAGAGAGGACCTCATGAGAGGAGGGGCCCGGGGGGGCAGGGCAGGGGGGTAGGCAGCAGCCGCTTGGAAGGGGTCCGAGGGACACACAGGTTCTCCCACCGACTGTCCGTGTGGCCGCTGAGAAGTTGCTTTTTGCTTCTGTAGAGCGGGGTAGTCCTCATAATAAAAGCTGGTTGGGGGTTTTGGGAGGTTTAGTCCTCAAAACAGGGTTCCCACACCATCCCAGTTTGCCCAGGACAGAGGGGGGTTCCGCGATGTGAGACTTCCAGAGCTAAAACCAGGAGAGTCCCAGGCAAACTGGGACGAGTGGGTCACCCCTGCCTTAACCCTCCAAAGGAGGAGTTACCCGTGTTTTGGGGGCAAGTGCTAAACACTGAAGGTTACAGAGGTCCTAGTGTAGCTTTGATGGTTGCTCTGTTTCCATGCACCCTCTACCTCTCCCCACTCTCCCCGCACCGGGACCTTAGCCTCAGCCATGTCACTTGCTTTGGCCAATGGAATGTGAGCAGCCAGGTCAGGAGCAGAGGCTTCCTGGTTCGGTGCTTTGGGCTCCTGTGGTCCACCTTGAGAACAGCATGTCCCAGGTCTCTGCTGGCCCTTCAGTCGTGGCTCCGGCAAAAACACAGGTGGAGTGGATCTGAACCCACCTGGGGCAGATCGAGTGAATAACTCGCTCTCTGCCCTGCCCCACCAATGAATCATGCCACCCCGAGTCCATTCCCCTTCACGATGTGAAGTTGCCGTTTGTGACATCAAGAGGGTAGCCTATGTCTGCTGACCCTCCGCCCCTTGAATCTGGGCTGGCTGCCTCATGATTTGCTCTGACTGATAGGATGTGGCCAAAGTGATGTGTGTGGGATCCAGAGGCGAGCCCTTAGGAGACCTTGCATGTTGAACACTCCCTCTTGGGGATCCTGAGCCCCCCATGTTGTGAAGACGTTGGTCCAGATTAGAGACTGAGAGTCCATGAGAAAGAGAACCTGGGCTCCCCAATGGAGAGCCAGCACTAACTGCCGGACATCTGAGTGAGGCCATCTGGGACCCTAACCACACGAGTGAGCCCAGGTGAGATCAGCAGATCTACCCAGCCAACCTGAGGAATCATGAGAAAGAAAGAAATCGTTGTTTTTCTAAGCTGCTAAGCTTTGGGGTAGTTTGTTAAGCACAATGATAGAAAACTAATATCAACTCATAGCCTGGGATCCAAGCTCAGCCAATAGGCAACTTCAAGCCACGTCGCCCAGTTGCGTCCATCCCAGGTTGGCAGAACCACAGTCAACCTGCATGCCTGCAAATGTGGGAACAAATGCCTCTTGCTGTAAGACACTGAGTGTTCCCGTGGTGCGTCTGTAGCACAGTTGTGCCAGTAACTGATAACACAGGGGGATCCAGACCCAGGAGAGGCTTGCTCCAAAGCTCATTCTTAACCACCTTGCAGTCCTGGGATGTTGCCTCACAGGTCACGAAACACCCAGGAGTTGCTGATCTGTATGCCTAAAGCCATTCCCAGGCTGCCCAGAAGTGCCCAGAGACCCTTTGTCCAGCCTGGGTCCCATTTCATGGTCCTAATTGTAGAGATCCTTCCATGTTACTGGATAAAGAGGGGAGTGTAAACAGTATATCCTGAAATGTAAATTAAAATAGCACGGATGATACCCAGGAGTGTTGGATGTAGAGAGAAACAAAAATGGTGGAGAAGAAAACACAGGAAACTATGCTTTTATCACTTCAGGGTCGGGGACGCTGCAGACTGCATGGAACCTAATACCATCTTGATGAAGTTCAAAAGCAAAACTAAGCAACGTGTTTCTAGAGATCAATACACGTGTAGTCAAACCGAAAATAAAGGGAATAATAAGCAGAAGTCAGCGTATTCGTCCTTCTGGGGAGCAGAGAGGACTGTGCAAAGAATGTCAGCAGAACCGATCATGTTCCAGAACTTACGGTGGGTGGTGGCGTCCAGGTCTCCTGTTACCCACACGGAAGGGCGACGTCTGCACAAGAAGCAGCGTGACGTGATACGTAGGTGTGTGGACTCTGCCTGGGTTTGAATCCTGGTTTGCTGCTCATTAGGTCTTGGGCGAGTGACTTAACCTCCTTATCGCTCTGTGCCTCATCTGCAAATTCAAGATTGATGGTAACAGTGCCAACCTCCGAGACTTCGTAGCAGGAAGTGTGGTGAGTGATGGTTAAACAAATGAGTTGCAGCTGTTATTTTGTATATATCAACGATTACACAGTAGCTTGGACTGAGTTGGAGAGGACACTCGTCTGTGTTCTTTCATCAACTCAACCCCGATTAAACATCTGCTCTGAGCCAGGCACGGGGGCTTATATGGCTCAGCGGAAATAAGCTGGTGAGTTATGGGGCTCCAACACCATTTACTGATTCATAAGGAAAGCGTTTACTGCAGCCGCTGTTGTTATAAAGACGCTCTTTCACTCAGGTATCAGAGACACAAGGGTTGGGAAAGGCTTCCTAGAGGAGGGGAATTTGGCTCGGCAGTTCGGAGCCCGTCTCCGGGGGTGGGACTGACTCTCTCCCCAGCTGGCCTGCGGTGACGGTGGAGTCCGCCTCGCCTCCGCAGTCAATGGGAGTGATTGTCGTGTGCGTGGGGAGGAGCTGGCTATGAAGTTCAATAATTAATTTGCCACAATTAAACCAGAGACTTCTGTCTCCAGAGCAGATAAGCAAGCGGAGAGCTAACAGCAGGGAAGGGAGGGGCAGCTTTGACAAACCGGTTGTGAAGGGCACGCCAGGCTGATTGAGCGTTGATAGTGGCCGTCATTGCTTTATTGTGGCAATAATATTGTCATCAGGCATCTGGGGGACCGAGGAAGACAGGCGCCTGCCGTGGGCGTCGGTGGGGGAAACCCCAGCCAGGCTTTCCTTGGGCCACCAGGGGAGGCTTCGGGGTCCCCGAGGCAGAAGGTTGGTGACCAGCTCACGCTGTCCCTTCCTGTCTGGGCCGGGTGGCCTGGGAACAGGTGCAGTGGGCAGATTTGAGGTCTCCACTGAGAGGCAAGTGAAGTCAGCAGAGGAGTCGTAGGCAGAGATGTGATCAGCCCAGGGGAGATGGCTTTCCCGGGAAGCAGGGCAGGGAGCAGAGGCCATGTTAGCTTAGACTCCAGGAAGAACTTCCTCCCAGAGCAGCAGTGATGAGAATGGCCAACATCTGCTGAGTGTCTGCCAGGCGCCCAGCACTAAGTGCCTGACGTCAATTCACTAATTCCTGGAACCTCAGGGTAGGTACTTTTATTATCCCATTATAGGGATGAGGAAACCAGAAAGTTAAATTCCTTGCCCAAGGTCACGTAGCTCCACAGCAGCAGAGACAGGAATTAAACTCAGACAGCCTCTTCCTGGAGTCTCTAGACTCCAGGTATTCTGTCTTCCTAAAGGTGCCCATCAATCAGAGGTGTTTTAGGACAGTCTTATCTCTGGAATCTTCCTTGGCCCTCTTGTTCTGGCATTAATCGCTGGTCTGGCCACACACACACACACACACACACACACACACATATCACACACATGCACACACCACATACACACACACAGCACATGCAGGCACGCACACCACACAGACGCCACATACATGCGCGCACACAGCACATGCAGGCACGCACACCACACGGACGCCACATACATGCACGCACACAGCACATGCAGGCACGCACACCACACGGACGCCACATACATGCGCGCACACAGCACATGCAGGCACGCACACCACACAGACGCCACATACATGCACATACACAGCACATGCAGGCACACACACACCCCATTTAAATGCACGTGTACACCCCCCTCCCATCCCCCCATCCCCCCACCCCTCTGAGCAAGTAGCTCAGCTGCAACAGAATCATTGACGCTACAGCCCCAGTTCCTGGGGCAGCTGGGGAAAGACCGAGAGTCTTCCTGAAATACACTGAGGGCTGTGCTAGACCCACCAACACTTGGCGGCCAGGGCCACACTGGAAAACAAACCTCATACTGGCCCTTGAAGTGGTCCACACTTACTGCATACTTGGCTCCCATAATCAGGTCAGGTTCATCTTTGCAGGAGGTCTGCTGGGACCACTTTAACTCTTGAAAGAGCTCATTAAACTGTGCAGTGGTCATGAGATGATGACTGGGGACCATGTCTGCCCACCTTGACTTTATTAAATTGAGGTCCAGTGAGGGTGAGAGTCTCATGTAAGACCGGTCCACTGGTGAACCACAAATCGAGGAAGGAGAAAGCAAAACACAAACTCAACCTCCCAAACTCCCAATGTGCCAGGATTGGTAGAGACTCTAAGACAAAGTAATGGGTGCTTACACCCCTTGGTACAGAAGTTACTTGGCCAGTCTGCTAAATGGTCAGGCAGTGACTTAGGAATGCCATTGTGACTGATACACATCCTCTGTGGATTTGTCTCCAGAGTTAGTCAAAAGGAGATTACGGCACCGTTGCACGTGTGGGTCTAGGATTTCCCTCCCTCATACATCCTGGAAGAATGGGTGGGTTTATGGAACTGTCATGGGCTGATGGACTGACTGATGCCGTCTGCAAAATCAGAGGTGGCCTGGGCTGCGGACTGGGTTCTGAGAATTAGATCCAGAGTAGGATTTCCCAAGCTCAGCACTGTGACCTCAGGGCTGGAGCATTCTGTGTCTTGGGGGCTGTCCTGTGCGTTGGAGCGTGTTTAGCAGAATCCTGGCCTCTCTCCACTAAATGCCAGTTCCAGCCCCCCCAACCCCACAGCTGTGACAACCAAAAATGTCTCCAGACCGTGTCTGCAGGGGGAGGGGAGAGAGACCACTGCCAGTCAGGAACCAATGGTGTCGAGATTTTAAAACTGGGGGGGAAAAAAAAAAAAAAGAGAGGCTTCCCTGGTGGCGCAGTGGTTGAGAGTCCGCCTGCCGATGCAGGCCGTGATGACCTAAATGGGAAAAGAATCAAAAAAAGAATGGGGCTTCCCTGGTGGCGCAGTGGTTGAGAGTCCGCCTGCCGGTGCAGGGGACACGTGTTCGTGCCCCGGTCCGGGAAGATGCCACGTGCCGCGGAGCGGCTGGGCCCGTGAGCCATGGCCGCTGAGCCTGCGCGTCTGGAGCCCGTGCTCCGCAACGGGAGAGACCACAGCAGTGAGAGGCCCGCGTATCGCAAAAAACAAACAAAAAACAACTGGGGGCTATGACTGTCCCTCTGGCTTCTCTGCCCGTCCCTCTGGCTTCTCTGCCCGTCCACACCCTTCCCATCTGTTCGATGGGTGTTGTGACGACTGTGGACCAGACCATTTGCTTTGGGAGTCAGGAGGGAGATAAACTCATGCCATGTCTCACAGCACCTCTTCCCCCAGCAAATGTGGTGGCAGGTGATCATTTCCAGAAGCAAGTCACGCCCGGGAGGGTGAGGGCCAGGGAGCTGGAGAAATGGGGCCTTCTTGCCTGTCCTCTCAAAGTCCTCTTTCTCCGCGACCTCTGCGAATGGCCAGCTGAGACTCGAGTCCACTCTGCGGGCATGGACAAGCCAGCGGCACAAACACCCCTCTGTCCTTCCTCCAAAGGGAGTTTTCCTTCCTCCGTCCTCCTCCCCCTCCCCTTTTAGCAACTCTCATTTTGTCCACC
>NW_006780945.1:3436874-3462914 GCF_000442215.2 Lipotes vexillifer
CCCGCCCCCCAGTCCTGGTACACCTGACTTATTTATTTATTTACGGCTGGAGTGTTTGTGCTGAGGGTTAGTTCGGGTCTATTAAGTTTGCTGCTTTTCCTGCCTGGGAACTCGGGTAATGAGTAACCATAGCGTGCTACAGGCAGCTGTCTCGGACAAACCCCGAGACTCCGCGGGAGCTGCATAAGGGCGCGTTTGTTCTGTCCCTTCTCAATAGTTCCTTGTGCAAGAGGCAGGGTGATGGGAGGGGGAGAGAGAGGGAGGGAGAGAGAGAAAGAGACAGACATTAAATCACTGCACTTTTGACAATCCCTCTCTTCTCGCCTCCCCCCCAGCCTCCCCCACCTGTACCCATTATCGTGGACTGCAGACTTCAAGCCTCTTCTCTCTGACTACATGAACCCCGGGACGGGCTCATCCAGACCTCACCGGGTGCTTTTGGGTGGCTTGTGGATGCCACGGAGCCCGAGGGCTGATGTTTTTGGCATGGGGGTGGTTTAGGTGCCCTGGGTCTCCCTTACTGTGTAGCTGAACACAATACCTATTGTCTTCCACTTCCCTTAATGATCCGATAAATCTCTAGATATCTATTCCCAACCTTGTGTGCCGGGCTGTGCTATAAAGCTGTTTGAAAAGTGCTTTCATAAAGCAGTCCAGGTCTGTTATGGGGTTAGTCACGTGCTCTACCAGCAACGTGGAGGCTCATTAGGGCTGGCCTTGATTTGCATTATTATGTAGATAAGAGAGACAGACCAAGAAGGAGGCTGCACATTTGGCCTGTGGAAAATCTCCGAAGCTATAGTCACATCCGTTCATTCTGTACACAGGTATTAAACACCTACAATGAGCTGGCTGGTTGGCTAGTTCCTAGGGGCAACTACAGAAACGAACAGGACATGATTTTCTGCCTCAAGTTTATAATGTAGTAGAGGGAAGCTAGGAAAGAACTCATGTCCTTAGATTATGGTTATGTAAGGTAGAATGGGATAGATGCCCTAAGAGGGGTACAAGCAAAAATATCTAAGGAGAGTGGAGGAGGGAAAGGTCAGAATCTTTCAGAATCAAGGGGAGCATGAAGGAAGGCTGGGCTCCAGGAAGTAAAGATGGAGGGTGATCCCTCCTCCAGGCAAAGGAAAAGTTTTAACAGAGAAATTGAGACCGGCAAGCATGTGGCATATCTGGGAAACAGGGAGGAGCTGGGTTGCTTAAGTCGTGGTATGAGGAATCAAGACCCGTGGCATGTTTTAGATGCATCGAGCTACGCTGTGTAAGATACATTTAAAGGGGAGGATGTTAGCAATGTCGAAACCAGTTAGAAGAAGATGCCAGCAGTCTAGATAGAAGAAAAGGAGAAGAGACAGGATGGGTGAGACGGTGAAGCATAGGATAATGTAAGGCTTAGCAACTGATGGAGAGAGCAGAGGGGAAGTGGCCCTGAGGCTTTAAGCCTAGGTGACCAGCAGGACAGAACTAGGGAAACAGAGCAAATCGGGAGGTCCAGGGAAGGACCAGAACTGAGAAGCAAGATGAGCTGTGTGGTTTGGATGTGCTGAGTTTGAGAGGCCAGCAGGCCACCAAGGGGAAGATGTCCCAGAGCCAGTTGGAAATGGGGGTCTGGAGCTTTGGGGGGAAGTCAGGGCTGTCACCTCTCCCTAGCTCTCCACTCTGATGCCTCCACAAGGGCTGGATCTCTTCCTTTTGCCCGTCCCGGTCCTATTCCACCCTTCCCCACCCTGCTTTGTGCTCCAAGAGCTGCCCTATCAGCATGGAATCAACAGGCTCTTTTGGCCTCTGGAGGCAGCCAGTGGAGCAACAGGCCAGAGACTGGCGGGTGAAAGGCAAGTGGCCACAGTTCTTGGCAGGTGGTCCCCGCTATGTAGCTGTCCTCTCTCGATTCTGGAAACAACGGCTTCCCTTGTTCCTGCTGGCTTAGCGGGGCTCCAGCCTCACCACTAGTGGCTGGTCCTGAGGCTCTGCCCTCTCCCTTGCTGGTTTCCCTGAACCTTTCCTTCCCATCCCCTTGTATGTAGTCCCTTTCTTAAGCTCTCTTCAGTCCCCCAGTTTGTCGGGCCATCTGGATGCTGTTAGGACCCTGAATAATACAAAAATTAGAGTCAAAAGAGACACAGAATGTATCCTCTCTCTTTCTCACAGATGATATTCCCCATGAACCGAGGCCTTCTAAGAAATGGGCACAGAAGCATTACAATTGAGAAAAGCTTTACGAGCTGACATTTCCGAAATTGTCAAGGTTTCCTTCATTCTTCTGAATGTTAATGTACTGATCCTTCATCTCTTGCTTTTTAACATTTCTAGATTCTTCTCTGTCATATTGTGTCTTCAACCGACTTACCCAGGTGACTTCAGACCTTCCTCTTAACATTAAGGGGAGTTGCTGTTCCAAGTTGAAGCCACGCCTTTTGATCAGCTTCTGCTTTCTTTCCTGCGGTGCCGATAGAGATGGACTTCTTTGCTATGATGGGTCACGGATAGTGGAGCCAGCATGACCTAAACACAAGGGAATTCTGGGCAGGAGCAGTTGTCTTTTTCAAGTTTATTGAGACTTCTTCTAAAACTTAGGGAATCTTTTAGCTGGACGATAGTCTATAAGCATCAGTCTACTTTTATTTTTAATTTATTTTTAATTTATTTTATTCAAGTATAGTATGATTTACAATGTTGTGTTAATTTCTGCTGTACAGCAAAGTGATTCAGTTATATATATTCTTTTTCATATTCTTTTCCATTATGGTTTATCACAGGATATTGAGTACAGTTCCCTGTGCTGTACAGTAGGACCTTGTTGTTTATCCATCCTATATGTAATAGCTTGCATCTGCTAATCCCAAACTGCCGATCCATTCCTCCCCCCACCTCCCCTCCCTCTTGGCAACCACAAGTCTGTTCTCCATGTCTGTGAGTCTGTTTCTGTTTTGTAGATAAGTTCATTTGTGTCACATTTTAGATTCCACATATAAGTGACATCATATGGTATTTGTCTTTCGCTGTCTGACTTACTTCACTTAGTGTGATAATCTCTAGATCCATCCATGTTGCTGCAAATGCCATTATTTCATCCTTTTCTATGGTATAGTAGTATTCTATTATATATATAGAGAGAGATATCTCTCTATATATCGAATATATCACATCTTCTTTATCCATTCATCTGTCGATGGACATTTAGGTTGTTTCCATGTCTTGGCTGTTGTGAACAGTGCTGCTGTGAACATAGGGGTGCATGTATGTTTTTGAATTAGAGTTTTGTCTGGATATATGCCCAGGAGTGGGATTGCCCAATCATACTGCACCTCTATTTTTAGTGTTCTGAGGAACCTCCATTCAGTCTATTTTTCAATGCGTGCATGCACACCACGCTGTGATGGCTTTCCCATCTTGATAGCTGCTGTGGCTGTCTTTATCACGACCTCTTAGCGCATGGTTTTGGGGCTGAACTTTAGCTGCAAGTGATAGACACCCAGCTGGAACTAGCATGGATCCAAAAGGAATTGATTGGAAAGATTTGGGGGCAAAATATAAACCCAAATGGAAGAATGAAATATCAAAGGCAGATTGGGAAGAATACAGTCTGTCTTCAGAACACGTGTGGTACTGTTTTTCTCTGCAGGGTAGCTTTCTTCTCTCTCCTTGCAGGTCTGTTCTCTTCACATGGTGGGAAGAGAAACTGTCCTCAGAGGAAGGGAAGAGTCCTAGGCAAATTAATGTTCTTTCTGGGTGTTGTTAAACCGCAATTTTTTTTAGAAACAAAGTAATGAGGATTAAAGAGACTTTACTAATTTCAACAAGCGCCATTTGACATATTCACAATTTAATAGACTGAAGCTGTCAGTTAAGCAAATAAATAAATGGGGTAATGGCAGTGCCAGTGTAGGAATAACTCATTACTTTCTTACTGTGCCTGGATGCAGCTTAGGTATTTGATAGGGTGGTGACTGAGGCAGTGTGATCATGGACCATCAGTGAGATGACATGGGTTCAAGCCACTGCTTGTGTGACCTTGGGCACGTCACTCCTTGTTTCCTTATCTCCCAAAGTGGGAATCATGGTACTTGCCACCTCGAAAGTGTGGTACTTGTCACCTTGAAGTGTGGACATGAAGTTTGAATGATATAATGTTTGTAAAAGGATGTGGCAAAGCCTCTTAGATTTTAAGATGCAAGAGGGGAGAAACCTATACATAAATACCAACACTGCCTCAGGTTTCTGTAGGCCATTTGCAGCTCACTGATTTTCGAGGTCACCTTGCAAGATAAGGAGGGATAGGAAAAAGTCTCCCCACATTTGAGACGGAGTAAACAGGTCCAGAAAGGTCGAGTGACTTCACCAAGATCACAGCAGAGTCAGTACCAGAGTGTGCTAGGCATTTCAGCTTCAGCCCGGAGCGGTCAACATGACTGGTTAGTCACAGATGCCTTCTAGACGAGCGACACAAACCCCGACATAACTTGCGAGTTTAAACAGTGATGACATGTGTGCTTCGTCACATAGCAAGAGTTCTAGTGGTAGGACGGCTCCAGAACCAGTGGATTCAATAGGTCAGTGATGTCACTGGGGACCCTGGTTCTTTCATTTTAGCTCTCCCAGCCCCAGAGATGCCTTCAGCCTAAGGCTAGTTGCTGGCATGGGTGCAGATGGCTGCTATTGGCAATTAAGTCTACGTGCTTCCTTGTTCACAAAAGAAAAAAGTCATCCGAGTGTGGACTATGTTTATACATATTCCATAAACAGCAGTGACACACTGCTTTGTAAAGAACTACCCCAAAACTTAGTGGCTGAAAACCCACAAACATTGAACTCTATCTCACAGATTTGTAGGTCAGAATTTGAGCAAAGTTCAGCCGAGCAGTTTTTCTGTCTCATGTGGTATCAGTGACAGCCATTCAGTGGTTTTCAGCTGGTGGATGGCTAGTCTTGTGGGGGTCCAAGGTAGCCTCACCCACACCTCTGACACTTGGCTGGAGATGTCTCAGTTGGGGTGGTCGGCCAGAGCACCGATGGTCTGGCCAGAGCACAGATGGTCTCTCCAAGGTGCTCGCAGATTACTCAGAATTTTCCACGGTGGCCCAAGGATGCCAAGAAGCTGAATGGCTTCTTATAATTTAGCTTCAGAAATCTGGGAATGTTACTTCTAGCACATGCTCTTGGGCACTAAAACAAGTCACTCGTCTCCAGCAACAAGGAGAGAGAATGAGATTCCACCTCTCAGTGGGAGGAGGAATGAAGCCTTAGTGGCCATCTTTGTGTGTTCTTTGGACTGATCAAGTAAGTTTCTTTCGTGTTCACCAACCCCCTTTCCCAAAGCAGTCACGGTTGCCAGAGGATGACTGTGTCACCTGATCCCCTCAACACCCTTACCTCCTCCCACCTGGAATTTCTTCACTAGAGCAATAGAGACCCATTGCTTCAGTTGCTCTGAAATCTGGCCAGCAGAGAGGTAGGGGATGTCGAAGGAAAATCTACAGGTTGTAGGGTCAGAATAACTGGAGTTCAAAGCCAGTTCAAAGCCCGCCATGAGACCTTGGTCAAGGTCTTCGGTCCTCTCTAAACCTATTTTCTCATCTGTAAGGGAGGTAGGGTAACGGTGGGCTCCGCCACTGGGGTTGGGGGACAGGCTTGGGTGTGCCTGTTGGCTGTCAGTAGCCGCCCCTCCTTTCTGCCGCCCTGCCCCTCAGTCCTTCCAGCCCAGACTTTCAGAGTTGGCTGAGGCAAGTGAGGTGGTGATTTCAGAACCTCCAGCAAACAAAGCCTCGTGTCCCCAGAGGAGGGCAGGCGCGTGTCTCCTCCTTCCTGGGGTGCGGTAGGAGCAGCGCGCGGGGCCGAGGCATTTTTCCAGCGCCGCTCAATCGCACCTCCCACCCATCTGACCCCCTCCCTGGAGTGGAAGAAATGACCGGAGGGAGAATGGAGGGCATCTCAGGTGAAGGCCTGGACCGGTGCTTTGAGACGATTTGCATCACAAAACTTCTTGCAAAATCAGGGTAGGGCTTCCTGCTAACCCGAGGAGGACCCCAGGGCCAGTCAAGCTCTGATTCCCCGGGGGCCCCTCTGTGCGATGTTGTATTTAATTTTATTAGTTCTGTGAAAAGGGGAAGGCGCGTTCTTAGATGGATCCCATTCCTTCCGTCACCTTGGGCCGGGGCGCCTGGGTGTCCGGGGCTTTCTGAAGCTGCTGCATTTCCAGGGGAAGATGGTGTGTGTTCTGGGTCAGATAGCTTCTTGCCATCATGGGAGACGTGGAGAACTGGCTGCCGTGTCTCACCTGGATGTTAGACTCTGTCACACCTGTTCTGATAATGTCCTTCTGATAACGCAGACAGGACAAGCTTTCTTTTCTTCCTGGTCATCTCCCTCACGTGCACCTTTTTCCTGCAGCTTAGCCTTTGCCTCAGCCACCTCTACATCATCCTTTAACCAAACTTCTCTGCTTTGAAAGCCAAAGCAGAGTCCAGCTCCTCCAGGAAGCCTTCTGTGGCTGCACAGGTGTGTGCGCCAGCAATGATCTAGTTTTAATCAGTTTCGTAACTTGTCCTTTCCTTGCAAAAGCCTCTCCAAGTCAGACTCTCCTTTTCCTCTATTATAGCCTCTTCTTTCTGTCCTTGGTTTCTTTATTTCTTATCACAGTTGGTTTCTTTATTTCTTATCACACTCTGCAAGTATTTAATTTGGTCATTCACTTATTTATTGTTTGTCTCCCCCGCAAGGACAAGGACCTTGACTCTCAACTCTGCAATTATACCCCCAGTGCCTTGCATAGTGTCTGGTGCTTACTTGGTGACGAATAGTTGAATGAATGAATGATCAAATGAGTGAGTGGTCCCCAGTTCCATGCAGAGGCAGAAAACTACCAACTTCCATTCTTCGTAGCACTTCTCAGGCCGACACTATCCGTTTTTTTGTTGTTTGTTTTTTTACAGCAGGGGGCCAGGTCCTGTGAGACCTGGCAAGCTGTGGTGGGGATGTCACCATTTGAGCCCTGTTCTTTTTCTTTTTCTTTTTTTAAAATTTATTATTTATTTATTTAATTTATTTTTGGTTGCATCAGGTCTTAGTTGCGGCACGCAGGCTTCTCTCTAGTTGTGGCGTGCGGGCTTTCTCTTCTCTAGTTGTGGCGCACAGGCTCCAGGGCACGTGGGCTCTGTAGTTTGCGGCACGCAGGCTCTCTAGTTGAGGTGCACGGGCTCAGTAGTTGGGGCGAGCCGTCTTAGTTGCCCCGCGGCATGTGGGATCTTAGTTCCCTGACCAGGGATCGAACCTGCGTCCCCTGCATTGGAAGGTGGATTCTTTACCGCTGGACCACCAGGGAAGTCCCGACACTATCCTTTTTATCTGTGGTAACACCACCCACCTTAACCCCTCATGATGCCATAAACCATCAAAAATGCTGACTGGCAGAATGGTGTTGGTGTGTAGGTGCAGCCAATTAATTCTACCAGCTCGGGCAGCTTGCTGTAAGGTCACGCTTTGGGTGGAGCTTTGTGGCTGAGATTCTGGGGGTTGACTTAGTGCAATGTGGGGAATGAGTAAGTTTGTCCACTTGCCAGGACACCATTTACCTGCCTTTGCCTTGTCACCGAGGTAAGCTTGTCAGCCAGATGGAACCAGCCAATGTGGACGTAGGCCCTATTGAGGGCATTTTAAAAATATGATATGCTTCTTGACCCTGACAATAAAATGTATTGGAGAAGCCAATAATGCAAATAATCAGTGATGAAAAAGAGCACATTGTCGATGTTGAATGAATGGCATGGATAACGGTGTGAAGCAAGTTCTGAGAAGGGAGCCAGCATTGGAATGGGGCGGTAGGGAAGGCCAGCCCGGAGGAGCCTTGAAGGGCACGCCTGGCACAGGGCATGGCATAGGGATGCCACCCAGTAAGGACAAGCCTGGCAAAGGTGGAGGGACATTCCAGGCAGGAAGAATGGGGTGAGTAATAGGTGGGAGGTTATGAGGACCCGAGCAAGGGTAGGAATAATGGTGGAAATCAGACATCTTCAAGCATGGAGGGCTCGGAGAGGGATGGAGCAAAAGAATCAAAACTGATCCAAAGATTTCAACCCTGATGTCTGGGAGACTTAGACAATCATAGGCACGAATAAAGAATCTAGAAAAGAAAACCAGTTTGTGGGTGGTGTCTTATTTTGGATTCTTTTCAAAGCAGATGTGTACTTGGGTGTAAGTCATTGATTTGGGAGTTTATCTTTGGAAGCACCTTGAAGGATGGGGGTGCGGAGAGTGAATCAGGAGGGGGGAAGTCAGTTAATGGTGGGTTAATGAGAGGTTATGCCTTGGGCACTCATGGCTGAATCTTACTGGGGACCCTTTGAGCAACTGGGTAGAGTAAAATTCAGAATGGCCAAATCGAAGGAGGGAAAGGATGGGCTATTTATCCAACAACTCCCTTCCCTCATTGCTTGAGTGTTTTCCTTGGAGGCGTTAAGCCCCTGGCACTTCTGAGATGCTCCTGCAAGGAGCTGAACAAGTCCCAGGAGCATACCGAGGAGCTGGTATTTACTGAGTGCTTGCTCTGTGCCAGGCACCGTCCCAAATGTTTTCCAGCTCTTAACTCATTTGTGCCTTGAAACAGCCCTGTGAATTATCCCCATTCTACAGATGATGACACTGAGGACAGATCCATCAGTAGTACCCTGTTACTAGAAAGTACCAGAGCTGGGCTTTGAGCCTAGGATTTAGTCTGGCTCAGATCACCCGTTGAACCTGATGCTTTCTTGCCTCAGAGTGTACCTACTCTTAGGTAGATTTCCCCTTTTTGATGAGCAAAACAGTGGAAACTTAGAGACTTTCCCAAGGTCATGAGCCGCAGACCTGTGCCCTCATACCATGTGTTATGTATGTTGATTGATGAAGACAAGGTGTCTGGCTTTGAGCACTCATGTCCCAAGCCAGTGCTTTATTCCCACCATCACACTGACCCCTCTCTCCTGCACTGTGGTCCATTTAGATCCATCACTTTGTTTGTCACCATTGCAGGACTGTTGGAGGCATCTCCTTTCGATAAGGGGGAGTAGAATGGGTGACGGAAGAGCATACGTGGGGCAGGGATGGGGCAGAAGGAAGGACCCTTGAGCAGGTGGACTCATGGGGTCACTAACATTTATTGGGCACCTGTCATAGGAAGGACACTGTGCTGGGTGCTTTCTACCTGTCCAGCCACGTTCTGACACCAGCTTGAGCAGGGCACCTACTCCTCCTGGAACAGACTCTGGTGCAGCAGGTACAGGTGTAAGAAGATTCAGCCCTTGCTTCCTGGAAATTTATAGCCACACTATCTGGAAGCATGGAGTAGGGTAGAGATGTTTCTGAGAGATGCCTCTGGGTTTGAGCCCTGACTCTGCTCTTCGTTTGCTCCACGACATTAAGCAAGTCGCTTAACTGTTCCCAGCTTTGATTTTTCTTTTCTCTAAGATGAGATTAATAATAGCACCTACCGTTGGCATATTGAGAGATTGTATGACATGATGCATCATGAATGCTCAGGACAGTGCCTGGCACACAGCAAGCTCCCAGGGAACGGAGCACCTCAACAACTGTGACATTGGTATTGGCGCTACCGGTAAAAACAAGTGTACGCTGGTGCCAGGAACCCTACTGCAAGCACTACATCGAATTTCCAAATACCTCTGAAGCCCCTACTCTGTGCACCATTCTCAACGTTGGGGATAAGAGGATCATGACAAAGAGGAATGAATGCCTGACCTCAAGAAACTTAGTCTAGAAAAGACTCAAAGTGCTCGTTGGTTGAATGTTCTCTCAGGTCATGGATATCTGGGAGGACTTAATGGAAGAGGTGGCATGTGAGCTGGCCTTGGAAGGTAGGTAGAAGATATGTACAGAGCTCCATAAGCAGAAGCAGTCTGGGTAGAGGAGGCACTTGGATCTACAGTGAGGACTAGAGAAAGCTGAGGTCGGCTTGGAAACAGCAAATATTCCAGTTAGCTTGGAGTACAGGGGGCGTTGTTGGATAAGGTCAGACCATAGAAGGGTTTTGATGCCAAGCTGTCAAGTTTACGTGTAATTTTGTGAGCAGTGAGGGGCTTCTGGAGGTGTTCTTCCTCCACAATTTTCATTTATATGTACTTGAAATTTAACACACTAATTCTGAATTTAATTTGGAAATGCAGAAGTGCAAGAATAGCCAGGCAACTCTTGAAGGAAAGTGGGTGAAATGTCCCACTGAATATTATGATCTAAGAATTTTATAAGAATTAAAGCATGTGATGATGGCATGGAGTTAGAAAAAAATGGACCAATAACAGAACAGAGAGCTATGAACCTGCTCCCAAAATGTGGAAACTTGATGCATGAGAGAGTAGATACTGCAATTTTTTACCACCTGCATGTGGGTGGATATTTATAAGGGGTGTGTGTGTGTGTGTGTGTGTGTGTGTGTGTGTGTGTGTGTGTATGTTTTTAATCTATTTTAGAATAGATTTACAGAACAGTTGCAAAGGTAGTACAGAGAGTTCCTATTTACCTCACATCTAGCTCCTCCTGTTATTAGCATCTTTTATTAGCATCTTACTTACAACGGTGAATGAATCAATATTGATACATTATTATTGATTACACTCTTGCTTTATTCAGATCTCCTTAGTTTTGATCTTATGTTCTTTTTCTGGTCCAGGGCCCCACATTACATTTAGTCACATATTTCCTTAGTCTCCTCTGGGCTGTGACATTTCTCACATAAGACTTTCCTTATTTTTGGTGACCTCGATAGCTTTGAGGGGCACTGGTCAGGCATTTTGTAGAATGTCCCTGCACTGGAATTTTTCTCATGATTAGATGATAAGGGAGTACTCTGTGCCCTACCCACCCTCCACACTTTACTCTTGGAAGGAGAGCGGCCCTCCCTTTCCCTTAAGGAGCCAGAAGTTGTGCTCTAGTTCCTTCAAGACAGAATAAGCTACATGAATTTTGTTTATGTTCCCTCATATATTTATTTATTCAATTATCTACGTATATCCGTATGGAATCATGAATATTTGTTTTATAGTTTGGGTTATAATCCTACACTATTGTACTTATTTTGTTGCTCAGATCATTCCCCAACTTTGGCCATTAGGATTAGGAGCTCTTTGAATTGGTTTCTGTATCCTTTTGATGTACCCCATCACTGTGTGGCGTGTGTGCATGTGATTTCATGCAGTCTTACTTTCTGGGGCTATGAGATGCTCCAGGCTCATCTTGTATATTTCCTGCCTCAGTCCTAGAATCAGCCATTTCTCCAAGGAGCCCTGGTTCGTTTTATTTTGGGCAGTGGTATTAGAAACAAACCATGGCTTTAGTGCTTATTGCTACTGGGGTATCGTTGCTTCTAGGACCTCTCAGCAGAGAGAGCAGGGAGATACATGTGTGCATACTAACCCATGTATATGCACGTATCAATAAATACCCTGCAGGACTGTGAGACAATACATTTCTGTAGTTCTAAGCCACGCAGTTGTACAGCAGCCCCGGGAAATTAACACAAGCCCCCCCACCCCTTCAGCCTGTCCCCCTTCCTTCTTTGATGCCCTCGGTGTTTCCTCCATATGCATATGGCTCTCTTGCCCTCCTTTGTGGTTGTTTTGTGTTTGTGTCTTTTTGTTTGGCTACTTCCTAACCATTCCTTCCAAAATGAGCTCAGACCCCCGCCTTATGGACACCTTGGCTGTTGCCCCCAGGCAGGGTTAGGTGCCCGTGGTCCATACAGCCTCTTTCACATCCACGCAGTTATCACGATGCTGTTTCCTCCTCAGGCTTGAGTGAGCCCCTCTGGCTTGACTCCTGCTTTCGTGCGTCCAGTGTGTGCAGGTGGTGAATGAACGAGAGGCGGCTGCAGAAATTGAAGCCTGACTGACCGGGCCGTGGGAGCTCCAGAATTTTAATCTAGGAGGGTCTCAGGGTGGCAAGTGGTTTGCACAAGTGGAGCCTTGAAATCAAGTTTGCTTAGCACTTAGGGATGGGGAGATCAGGCCGGCCCTGGAGGGTCACCTCCCTCTACTATCCAGTGGAAGCAGATACTAATATCCTGTCTCTGTGTCAGATGAAGAATCCGAGGCATACATGGTAATTCCAACGTGAAGGTCACACAGCTAGTTGTTGGCAGGCAGGGGTTGCAACTTAGCTGGGTTTGCCCGACTCCAGGGCTACTAAGGTTGGTCGTCCTGGGCAGAATTTAGCTTGGTGTGACCCACCTTATGCACAGAGGGCAGCCTAGACCTAACGGAGCTGGCAGTGAGGCTGGAATCCCAGCCTTGTTTCCAGAGTTAGGGCGCCGGGGAGGACAGCTGTTGGCGGGCGGACCCCAACCATTCCTAAGATGCTCTGCGTTTGTTGTGGCTGGAAGACGGAACTACAACTCCCAGGAAACAGTTCGTCCCGCTCCCCGCCCTCCCCTCCCCTCCCCGCCCCGCCCCGGGCCCGGCTGCTATTTAAAGGCAGAATGGTCCGGCCGCGGGCAGAGCGCGGAGGTGGCGCGGGCGAGGCTGTGTCGACGCAGGGCGTCACACTCCGTAACTGGCAGCCGCCGCTCGGTGCTTCTCACCCGGGTCTCTCTTGCCCGGCGGGCTCCCAGCCCCCGCCGCCCGGGCCCCGCGGACCTGCAAACCCCAGGCCCGGCGGATTTGCCCTTGGCGCTTTCCCGGGCTCGGCAGAGGGGTTCCCGGCTGGGAGCTCTGGGGTCGCGCTGGCGATGAGCAGCGAAGAAAGGCGAGGCGCTGCTCTCTGAGCGCGAGGAGGCGGGGTGCGCTCGCCGGGGTCGCCGGGGCGCCGCTGGGGAACCCGGGCCAGCGAACCCAAGCGCGATTTCCGCGGGTCCCGGGCACAGAGGCCGGGGCTGCCGGCGCTTTGGCCTTGGATGGAAAGTGGAGAATGGGGTAGGGGCCTCCGGACCCCCTAACGTGGATTACTTGGTGCGTCTCGGCCGGGCTCGGATGACCCACAACCTCGTCTCCATCCGTGGATTGATGCGCATTCTACCTAACAGTCGAGTCCCTTACCTGTAGGTAAGTTGCCCCGCGATTCGCGGAAAGAGGGGGGGATTTCACCCCCTGCGTCGCTTTATGAAGGTCATGGGGTTCTGGGTTGAAATTTTTGTTCTTGTAATTGACATCTTTCCAGGGGTCATTTTAGCCATCCTTCTGCCTCCAAGCGGAGTCGATTCTCCCGGGGGCGGTGGTCATCGCCCATCCTGGGCGCTCTCGGTCATCTCCCTTTCCAACGCCGCCTGGCCGCTGGCTGCCCCGGGGGACAGAGCCCCAAGCTGGGGAGAGTCCCCGCCCGACCCCCGCATCGCACTTACCTTCTCACCTCGTCGCCCTGCAGGGCCCGTTACCTGGAGAGCTGAGCCGCCTCGGTGAGCTCCCGTCGTCTGCCCACTGGCGACGCAGAATGCGATCGGGGCGCAGCGCTTGGAGCCCCTCTCGCCGGGGGGGGTGGTGAATGTCCCTGGTCCCCGGTCCTGGTTGCTGGTGAGCGGCTTTACTGCAAGGACTGCGCCACCCATCCGGCGTCCTTCTGAACGGGTGGGAGGTAGCAGGCATTCGGTCCAGGGCGTACCCCCGCCCCCCGCCGTCAGTGCAAATTGTTAATGGAAGAGGTTTCCCGGCCAGCGCGGGGAAGGGGGCGTAGTCTTGAGTCCTGAACTGGAAGCAAGCTGCTTCTGAATCCATAGCCCCCTCCTATCCTCGTCCTTTTGTGTGGGCGCTGTTTGGAGTGGCGCCGTGCCTGTCACTGAGTAGGTGCAGAGTAGATGTCTGTTGAATGAATGAGCGAATCCGCCTTGATGTGCAGATAAACCAGGGGCCTCCTTTTCCTGCTCCCTCTTTGGCACTTGTCCTCAACTCTTTCCCCCGAAGATGGTTTCCTGGGGGTGCTTTCCCAGATATGGGGTTCCCTCCCCTCCCTCCAGCTCTGTTGGCAGTCTGTCTGTGATGATCCATTTCCTGCTCAGAAGTCCCTCCTGCATAGAACATTTCTGGAAGTTGTCACGGGTCTCCCTTGGACTGTGTGCCAGTGCCTCCCGTGAGCACGTGCTTGGGAAGAGGGGGAGAGCCAGGCACCACAGGAAGAAAAAAGGTGATGTGTGTTGGTACCGCCCCTCCCCCAGGAGCCTGTGCCCTGGCCACACCCAGGTCCGTGGAACTGCCCACGTTGGTGCAGTATGTACCCTGTGGCCCTTCCTCACCTTCTCTGGGAGAGGAACTGTTGAAATTGTCCCACTGATGGCCGGAAGCCCCGCCTCTGCACCCCGTCTGATTTTAAAGGTAATCCGTGCCCTTTCTCTGTCTTTTATAGAAAACTACAAAAAAGAGCAAAAAACAGGAAAGGAAACACCCAGTTCCCACAGTAATGCTGGCAATTTGACATATGTCCTCACTGCTGAAATCCTGCAATATATACAACTTTGTTTCCCGCTTTATTTCCCCTCACTTTTTTTTCTTTTTGGAACATTTCCCCACATAATGACTGTATTCACTGCAGGCATTGAATCATAGTTTGCGTGACAGTTCTCCCATTGTTGGACACCAAGGTATTTCCAAATTTTTACCCTTTGAATTCATGCATTGGTGAGTGTCTTTTGTACATAAGGATTTGCACATTCTGAATTATTTCCTTTGGAAAATTCCCAGGAATCACTCTCTTTGCTCTAAGTCAGTCATGTCTGAAATCAGAGGAGTGCCCTTCTTGGTAGACATTTACGAGGTGGGCTTGGAGGAAGATTGCACCACTTAGCCAGCAGATAATACCACAGCTGGGAGCCAGAATACAGTAGAAGCCCAGACAATGCTTACTGAGTGAATGCAGTTTTTGTTTCGTTTTGTTTTTCCTGAAGCAAAGAGTTGATCAGCATCGGTTATGAGAGTAACTTGAAATTTGCCTTCAGGACTAGGGTCGAAATTATATTAGCAATGCCAGAGACTAAGATTTACTAGGAAGCTGGATTTAAAATGCTGTCCTTTTAAAAATTATTATTAACTTTTGATTTTGATAGAAATCTAGATTTACAGGAAAGTTGCACAAACAGTACACGGAGTTCCCTTAAACCTGTCACCCAGCTTCCCTGTATGTTAACGTCTTATAGATTCACAGTGAGATGATCAAAGTGGGGGATTAACATTGATAGAATACTTTGAACTAATCTCCAGGCCTTATTCAAATTTTTCCAGTTGTCCCACTAATGTACTTTTTCTGGTCCGGGATCCATTTCAGGATCCTGCATGGCAGAAAATGCTGTCTTGTGAAAAAGTGAAAGTTGAGAGGGATTCAGCAGGCTGTCTTCTTTAAAGACCACTTAACTGAGGCATGATTGACATACAGAAAGTTATACATGTTTCATGTCTGCAACTCGTGAGTTTGGTGATAAGTATACGCTGTGAATCTGACACCACAGTCACCACGGTCTTTGTCGTAAGCATACCCATCACCTCCAAAAGTTTCCTCCTGCCCTCTTATTTATTATTTTACTATTTTTTGGCGACAAGAACACTTAATGGACGCTCTCCCCTCTTAGCGAATGTTTAAGTGTACAAGAAAGGATCCTTAGCGATAAGCGCTGTGCTACAGGAGGGCGCTAAAGCTTATTCATCTTGGCAGACGGTCTTTATTCTGGAGATGGTTCAAAATTGAGAAGTCCATCCCATCTCCTTCCCCAGGTTAACTCACCCCCTCCTCACTGTTTATGGCCAGCAGGGCAGATGAGACCCTCCAGGGTGTAGAGGGCAGAGGACCCTTGACCATGAGTGGGAGAAGCGTCTCCGTGTGCCCTTCCCCTTCCTTCCGTGGACCTCCCCTGGGAATGAGTCGTTTAGTAGAAATTGGGTTGTAGCCTGATCTGTCCCAACGTGCCTTGGGGGGGTGTGTAGTTGGAGGATGACATCCGGGTGCGTGAGAGCCAGCTGTCAAGCCCCGAACCCAGCGGCGGCGAGTCCAGTGTGCCGCGCCTGTGATTCACGCCTCCTGAGCAGCAGGTGTGTCAGGCGCTATGTGTGCAAACCCAGCAGAGGCAGCGTTTACTGGTGATCTGGGCAGATCTAAGGGAACATGGGTTTCCGCTCATGCCTCAGTGTGGATTGAGGGTTTTGCCCAGCAATCTTGGGCTAGGGGGTGCGATCCCCCTCTTCTTTAGGGCTGAGGAGAGCCAGCCTGGAGGGGTATTTGGAAGCCACCCATGTGGATGGAGGCTGGCCCAGCGTCTGTGCACAAGGGAGCACTTGTGTGAAGTTGAGGAAACTCATGAAAGAGGCCCTTCTCCTGCCGCCTGCAACAGAGACCACAGTAGTCCAAACCTTCCACCGACAATACACACGCAAACTCGGGCTGTCTTCTCCAGCTGGGGGTGGCTGCCCGCAGTTAGAGTGTAGGTGACGTTTGTTTGGGATGAGGAAGTTCTGAGGTTACTTAAATCTCAACCAACCAGACTTCTGTTGTCCAGATAGTTTCTCATTACTATTAGGGTCTGGTCGCCTAGACTTGATTTTTCTTATACTCCCAGCCTTCCTGTTATAGCTTGTAAACTGAAAGATATTCATCCTCTCTCTCTCTCTCTGTCTCTCTCTCTCTCCCTCCTTCCCTCTCTCCCCTGCCCTTTGTGCACTGGCACAGACGTTTTCTGTCACCAGCCAGCTCCAGTTAGGATCATAACAGGAAGTGTCGGTGGGAGAGGGCTTGGGGGATGTTGTGACTAAACAGTCCTGGAACAGCCCTCTGTCTGCACCTGCCTTGTCCCTCTCCTCAGTGACTCCTCATAGGTCCTCCCTGCCCAGCTCTTCCCAGATCAGCGTGGACCCGGTTCAGCCAGCCTACCTGGAGCTGCTCCCCTAGCCCTCTGGCCTGCACCCTGTGGTTTGCATAAAAACGAGGTGCTTGGAGAACTTGGTAAACATCTGAGTATTCTTAGCAGCCATCCCCACCCTCCCCCCACCTTTAGAGGTTCTGTTCTGGTACACGTCGGGGGTAGCACTCAGAAATGGGTATTTTTAACAAGAACCCCAGGCCCTTTTAATACAGGTGGGCACTGTAAGAAACAGGGAGTTGATTGACTTCTTGGCCAGCTAAAGCCAGAAATGAGCCTTTTCCCACTCAAGCGTACCCAGCCGCAAAGCTTCTCTGTCCTCCTCCTCCTCCAGGAAGTCTTCCCGGCTTGCCTCCACCTGGTCTGGCCCCCACATCTACTTACTTGTTTTGTTGGCACAGGTTGTGACATAGAAGTCTTGAAATCTGGTGCCCTTTGTACTCAGTGAAGACAGAAGTGGCTGCATCTGGGTGAACGATAAAGAAATGCCGTTCTGGGCTTTAGGTATAAGATCTGCAGCCTCTCCTCTGGGGTTTGTGAGTTCCCTGGGAGCCTGGGCAGCTTTAAGAGGCAGCTCCCTGGGACATTTGTGTGCCCAGGCAGACCCTGCTACTTCTCTTTCGGGCCAGCATCGTCCTAGGCAATGTCCACTGTCATCGTGGAACTGGTTGGGGTCCCCCACGTCTAGTCAGCACCCCCTTCATCACAGGATGGATGCACTCAGTTCATTTCACAAGAGGACAGGAATGGTCCTGGATACATTTCCTCTCTTTGAGCTATGCCATTGGCGAAAGACAGTCTGTTCGAAACCACTCCGGCTCCCTTGCTTTACAGACTCGGTTTGTGCCTGGAAGAATATCTATACAAAAACCAATCTCGGTTGATCACATGATATGTGAAAGGCCTGGAGGAAGTTTGTAAGCTACAGGAATGCTGAAGTGGCAAGTTTCTGTCAAAGAATCCTTTTGGTAATGTGAATCATCACCTCCTCCCGTATTTGGTGTGTTGGTACAGGTTTTTACACAGAAGCCTTGAAACCAGTTGCCTCTTCTGGAGGTGGTGAAAACAGAAGCAGCCGCATTCGGGCAAATGACAGAGGGACTGTGGTTCTGGGTCCCCGGAAATAAATCAGTCCCTCCCCTCGGGTCCGTGAGGCTCCCAGGTGTTTGGAAAATGCCTCTTATAGGGTCAGATTCTAATGGTTTTCAGACCCGCCGCCTTTGCCTAAAACGTGGGCCCTTGACCTCATTTCTCTTTAGCAGTTTCCTCCCCTTTCCTTTCACTGGTCTGAGAGCCCAGGCAGGACAGGGCGGGAGAGACCATCTCTGCCTGCCCAGCAGTTCCATCAGATAATCTGTTGGGGATTTCGGCCATGCTTTCTGAGCCACCAACGGAGTATATTCCCTCTCCCTAATTATAGACGCATTTCCAATCTGTTGCTTCAGATTCCCTCGCTCGTTAATTCTGCAAATATTGGTGCCTGCTGGATGGTTCTTTATTGTTTTTTAAGATTTTTTTTTTTTGATGCAGACCATTTTCAAAGTCTTTATTGAATTTGTTAACAATACTGCTTTTGTTTTCTGTTTTGGTCTTTTGGCCACCAGGCATGTGGGATCTTAGCTCCCTGATCAGGGATCGAACCCGCACCCCCGGCACTGGAAGGGGAAGTCCTAACCACTGGACCACCAGGGAAGTCCTTGGCTGGTGCTTTAGACACTGGTGCAATTGCTTCGGGTCAGCAGCTGGGCGGTAGCGCTCTTTGGGCCGGTGGTTGTGCCTCAGGCGTGGAAAAGAAGGTGTCTGAGATGCTGACCTTTGGGGACAAATTCTTCAGTATGTGAGTGAAATCCTCAGGAGCCCTAAGTGACAGTGATCGTTTCTGCCCTTGTACCTTCTTCACTTAACTAACTTTGGAAACATTTTTAACCATTTTTAATCATGGTAAAAAGATGGAAATAACATCAGTTTACCACCTTAACCATTTGTCAGTGTGTCAGTGGCATTATGTACTTTCACATTGTTGTGCCACCATCACCACCATCCATCTCCAAAGCTTCATCTCCCCAAACTGAAACTCTGTGGCCATGAAACACTGACTCCCGCAGCCCCCAGCCCCTGGTAACTGCCATTCTATTTTCTGTCTCCATCATTTTGACAACTGTAGGTATGTCTCCTGTAAGTGGAATCATACAGTACGTGTCCTTCTGTGTCTACTTTATCTCACATCATGTCCTCAGGCTTCACCCATGTTGTAGTGTGTGTCAGAATCCCTTCCATTTTAAGGCTGAATAGTTTTCCATTTTATGTACACGTCCATTAGTCTGTTGATGGACACTTGGGTGGCCTCTACTTCTTGGCTATGAATAACGCTGCTCTGAACGTAGGGGTACAAATATCTGTTCGGGTCCCTGCTTTCAGTTCTTTTGTGTATATACCCGGAGGTAGAATTGCTGGGTCATATGGTCATTTTACGTTTAAGTTTTTGAGGAACTGCCATACTGTTCTCCAACAGCAGCTGTAGCATTTTACATTCCCGCCAGCAAGGCACAAGGGTTGCAGTTTCTCCACATCCTTGACAGCCCTTTCCTTCCTCCCTCCCTCCCTTCCTTCCTTCCTTCCTTCCTTCCTTCCTTCCTTCCTTTTCTAGTAATAGTCACCATCCCAGTGGATGTGAATTGGCGCTTGACTAATTTTAAATGCAAATTGACTAGGATGGTTAGATTTTTGTCCCCCAGTGTATACTCAGGGAGCCATTGGGATCTCCTTCTCACTTTGAGGAAGAATCTTCACGAAGAGCTAAGAGCCCAGGGAAGTAAGGAGCAGAGAGTTTACGTGGGGGGCCCTCAGCTTCGAGTCTGCTGCATCCATTCTTTCTAAATGAAAACGTTTGGTGATCTAGTGGGTTCCTTACGCCCCCATTATTTGCACTGGAGTTTTTCAAGTGCTTTTCTTTCGCTACCCCATCTGGTGCCACCCTCAACCTGTTGAAATACGTGTCATCCACATTTTCCAGAAGAGGATATTAAGGCACAGGTGAGTGAAATGACACAGCTAGATAACCACCCAGGACACTGAGCCCCTAACCTCTCACCTCCCACACCTGTGAGAAGTGACTATTTTTTTTAGTGTTGGTGGGGGAGGGAGGGAGCAGGGCGGGCTGGGAAGACAGAAGGGATTCACGATTTGAGAGAACTTCAGGGAGAATCCTCTCTCGTGTCCTGCATGGTCAAATTGCATATATGAAGCTTGCTGAGTGTGGGTTTTTTTGGAGAAATAAATTGCTTTTCCGTAGAACCCTCTGCTGTGTAGTCCAGTGTCCTAAGACATGCCCTTTTGAGCCTGGGGGTGAGATGTCAGATTTCTACGGCAGCTCTGACGGAGCCCTGGGTCGGCGCCTGGGTTAAGATGAGCACCTCTGGTCTTGGGTTTTCTTCCCGAAGCCGTGAGTGAGCCCTGAAAGTTCTGTCTGACCCCATTTGTCATCCGACGTCCCAAGCACGTGTGTCCGGCCTCACGGTGGGCATAGGGAAGGCACCGGCAGTAAGTGGTTTTATTGACCCCGGGGTGGTCTGCTCCCCAGCCGCGGGGCGCCTTGGCCTCTCTGGGCCTCTGCACCTTCCCCTAAGCGGTGGGCGGAAGGTGACCTTGTGTCTCTGGAGCCACCATGAATGTGGTTCTTTTTCATTTTTATTTTTTTATCATGATTTTTTTAAAAAATTTTTAAAATGAAGCAACGAGAAACAGAACTGCTATTCCTATGACTGGGGTGACAGAACAGGATCGTCCCAAGCCAGGAGGAGGCTTTCTTCTCTATGGGGGAGTTGCCACCCCGTGACCCCTGCCCGCGACCCTTCCTCCTCTGGCTTCACACCGGGTGTGTGTCGTGGCCCCAGGGTCACACAGAGGGGGTTTCTCTGAATCGAAGGGAATCCGTGGCCACTGGCCAACCGGTTGGGAAATATAGATGTTTGGGTTTTTAATTAAATTTCCGAAATGGGAACTAGGAATGTGGTTAACCAGGGAGCTGAGATGGCCCTGGCTTCTCATTCCACCCCGGCCACTGGGCTTTTCCGCCTTTCCTGGAATTGCTTTCCTCTTTCACCCTGGCCCCCGTTGCCCCCCCTTCCCCAGCTCCTTTCCTCTTTTCCAAACGTTTGTCTCTGCCCTTGTCACCCTGGGCAGCTGTCTGTAGGACACTGACGTGGGAGAGATGCTTGTATGGCCGCATTCACTGGTCAGACTGGCCGTTGGATGTCGCCTGTCCCCTATACTAGGAAGCAGCCCTGTTCCTTCTACATCCCCACGTAAGGGATCCACCAGCCAGCGCCGGCAGCCAGGAGCGCTGTTATGTTGGGAAGAGAGAGAAGCCAGCCTCGAGCAGATCAGAGCGGGTGGTCCAGAGCCCGTTTTCCTTGGTCCTCACCGCCCTGGGTGTGGACACTCTCATCTCTGACATCTGGGCCTTAGAGAGTTTAAGGAACATCCTTAAGGCCCCAGAGCTTTGACGGATGGAGCCACGGTTCCAACCCAGGTCGCGGTGCACATGCCCAGCACTGGGGCCCCGTCCCGCCCCGGTCACCAGCACATGTGTGACCTTGTACAAGTCACTGAGCCTCTCTGCGTTCAATTCCTCATCCATAAAAGAAGGGTATTTTTAGGTGGGTCACTTTTAGCTGCAAGTTTCAGAGAAACCAACTCTAACTGGCTTTAAGCAATGAGTTTGGGGGCGTGCACCTAACTGTGAAGTCTAGGTGTTGTGCTTTCGGGGGATTTTGCTGGCTCTTCGTTTGTCTCCACTTCTTTTCATTCTTAGCTTTACTTCCCTGGTGGAGGCAGAAAGTGCAGAAGCATCGGCAGGCCCCTGCCTCTGCAGACCCAGCAGATGCAAGAGGATGCCTGTGGCTCAGCATCCCCGAGTGACGACCCTGGAAGCGCGCTCACCCTTGGACCCATCCCTGTGGCCAGGAGGTGGAATGCCCCGATGGTGTCCTGTGCTCACGTGCCTCACACCTGGGTCTGTGGGTGGAGGCAGCTTCCCTCCCCAGGGCCACGGGGATTCTGCAAATTGGGGCGGGAAAGATGCAGAGAGACAACACCAGATGTTTGCCGTGGACAAGTTGGGCTACTGGATAATACAGCAGAGCGTTTTACGGTAGGAGCAGGGTATTGATTCTGTTTACCTTTGGATACGTGAGACCTGGGAGAGCGCAGGGCAGGTGGATGCTCAGTGAAAGTTGATACGTGAATGAACCTCAGCCGTTCTTTCCTCTGAATTTCTGAACCTGAGAGTCCATTTTTTCTTTTTCCTTTTTTGTTGGCCGCACTGCGCGGCACATGGGAATCTTAGTTCCCCGACCAGGGGTCAAACCTGCGCCCCCTGCACTGGAAGCGTGGAGTCTTAACCACTGGACCCCCAGGGAAGTTCCGAGAGTCTGTTTTTGCAAGGGACTTAGTGTCGCTCCATCAGGGAGCTGGGAAGTCCAGCCTCCTAGTGCATCGCCCACGACTGGGTTCTCATTTCCCTGCACAAAAGGGTTGTTCCTGGGAATAGCACCCGCTGCTTAGAGTGGCACCTCTCACTGAGCTTTCTTCAAAGCGAAGAAAAACACCTTCCCTGATTCTGAGCATCTCTTGACTAGGGGCGTTGCTCCCAGTCTACCTTGCAGGGGCACGTGTGTCCCGTACTGGGTAGGAGAAGCCCCGTGACGGGAGCTGGGGCCAGCGGATTTGTGCCGACTTCTCACCGGGCTCCTGTGTTTGGCAACCCAGGGAGGAGACGGGCTACCTCGTTTGGGCAGATGGAGGGCTCGCTCAGGAGTGGCCTCCCAAGTGGATCGACGTAGATGGCTCCATTGTGTTTGCACATCCCTGGGCCAGCTTGTGCCCCAACTTCTGGGGGCTCCATGTTAGAGACACAGCCTTGCTCTCCAGGCTGTTGAGCTCAAGGTGGGGGACCCTATTTTCCTGCTTTGTCCTCACGGTACACAGGTAGCCTTTGTTTGAGGAGCTGTGACCCATGCTCGTGGGTTGTACGAGCTCTTAAAGGAAACCTTGCTGCCCTGGCAGGTGCTTCCAGCCATCCTCATCTGCCATCGTGCGGAGAAAAGCTCATTGTCATCATGATAGGTTATTTCCACTCTGCGGCTGGAGTATCAACAGCCTTTTTAGGGAGGGTGGTGGGGTGAGAGGAAAGGGGGTGTGCGAGGCGATGATGTCCCAGGAGGCTGCTGGCCACTGTATTTAGCGTTGCCCCATTTAATAGATGAGGAAGCTGAGGCTTCCAGGGCTTAAGCTGCTTGTCCAAAGTCACCTTGCTGGTCAGCGGCAGAGCCAGAGCTTGATCTGCTTCCAGGTTGGCACGTGACTGTCTTCATCCAGCTGCAAGCTTGGCTCCCTGCTTTTTCTGAAAAGTGCTAGAAGTCACAAATCACGTGGATTTGATGGCGGCTCTAGAGCTCTCACCCATCCTTCACTTCTTTCTCCCCAATAACCCACCGATAAGTCTAAAGCAGTGTTTCTTCCTCCTTCTCCTGGTGGAGGCGAGGCCCTGCGTCTTTCTGGGAGTGGAGCTGGGAGTAGACTTCACTCTTCTCTGAAGATGGGACAGTGAATTCAATGTGAGGACCGTTAACACCAAAATTAACTGAAAGATGCATCTACTAGAGTTTTCCCTGATGAGGCATTCTCCGGAACTGCTCTGCAAGTTCTAGGCCTTGCCCCCAGGCCTCACTCTTCTGCTCTGCCATATCCTCACGTTCCTCTCTACAGATGTAAAGTCTGCTTTGGAGAGCTATAAGTCACTGCACACCCCAGCTGGCAAGCGCGGAGTCAGGATCCAGATGCAGGTCTCTTTGTTTTTCAAACCAGCAAATTTCCCCATAGTATGGTTCTGACTCTATTCACTTAGGAGATGCACAAGTCCAAACCATGCATCAGCGTCATGTCCCTTGTTATTGAAATCCCACGGAGGACGCTGAGGCCAGGGCATACCGAGTTGGGTTCCTATCGTGTTTTCCATCTCCCGCAATCGTGGGCAGCTAGCGGATGACTCTTGCGATAAAGAGGGCTTGCAAGGGTGGGTGCATGTATTTGAGTGGGACAGGAAAGCAGACTGGCCCATTGTCCAGGCATTCGGTGGAAGTGTTGTATTGAGGTTCTAACTTTCAGTCACTGGAACAGCATTGTGTACACTTCGCTCCATGAGCTCAAAGCTCAGCTGCGCTTTCAGAGCAGACCCGTGGCTAGCCTTGCCCTTCTGATGTTATACTTGGAAATTGGAGAGAGCTGCCGATGCTGTACCATCGTCACCTCCAAACGGGATAAGGCTCAGGTGAGAAATTGTCGCCCCATCTAAGCTGCACTCCCATCAGCCGCCGTGTACTCTGTCCTTCGCACAATTAAGAGACCCTTTTAATGGACGTGGTTGGGTGGGGTGGGGGATGGAGCCTGTGTGTCCTTGAGGTTGGAGGACGCAGATGGGAGTCGGAGCATGTCTCATTTATTGGACCAGGTGGACTGAATCTTGGATTTCTCCTCCCACTTATTCTCTCCCCGCTTCTTGGCTTAAACCCTGCGTCGATTTTAAAGAAATGGACCAACTCCATGGCTCTGTCTGCTTGGCCTGCAGTTACAGCTTTGCTCTAGATGTTGCTGGGTTTCATTGGGGAGGAAAATTCCCATTTTCTACCCAAGAGGTCCAATCCACTTTTGCCTTTCTTCTTGGAAGTGCAGAATTTGGGCTGCAGCCTCCATTGGCTCACGTGCGATGACTTATGTAAAGAATGTCCCCTCGGCTGTGCAAGGCAACTGTGGTAAATGACCAGCCCCAGGAACCTCTGTTGGCTTGAATGGGGCGGGGCCTGGGGAGAGGAGGCGCCGCACTTAACTTTTCCTTCCTGGGGTCTGCAGTGAGCTCATCGCAGCCCGTTCTTCCCTGTGACCTGTTCGCTGCTCTTTTCCTCATGGGCTGTGTCCTTCTGTTCTCCTTGCCTGGACTCTCCCAGTGCAAGGTCAGTGACATTCACCAGTGCAGGGGCCGTAGAATCCAATCTTCTTGTCCGGTGATTGCCCGGATTAGACTTGAGTAAACTCACCAGCCGGGCACTTACTCTCTGCTTTTGCAAAAATGTTTTCTTTTTCATCCAGTCTTTCCCTTTCCTGAACTTCTGCAGCCCTGATAACCTATAACATGTGTACTGCCTGCCTAACACTATATATTGTTTCACGTGCACGGATCCTTTTTCTTCAATGAAATCAGAGGTGTGCATTCTCTGATTTCACAGCAACTGGCCTGATGCCGACTCCAGTAAAGACAACATACACTCGGTGACCTGACAGGTCCAAGGCCCACACTGTTCCGCCATATGCTGCCGCTCTGTGCCTGTGGATGCTGGGTCCATGGCCTCTGGCTAGATTATCCCAACACATGCCAGTGGAAAAACAGCTTTCAGAAATTGTTACTGGTCTTTGCTTGGTGTGGTCCTGAGCACGTTTCTCTCCCTTGTGCCGTAAGATGGTTGCTCAGCCAGGAGACCTGGTTTCTGCCCCTTTCAGTCTCCTAGTTGGCCTTGTGGTTTGGGGCAAGTTGTGTCACATCGTGGGGCCTCGGTTTCCTCCCTGCGTACTTTAGAAGTGGACTAGGTGACTCCTTGATTAATTTCAGCATGGAGGATGAACAAGGATGTCTCCTTGTTTCCCTCGCTGTCTTGGGCAGGTGACCACGAGCAAGGTAGAGAAGAAATGCCTGATCCTTCCCAGTGGTCCCCCCGCTCCCAGCTCTTTGTGGAGCACAGCTTGACTCTTCTTGGAGAAATGCTGAATTCAACTTAAACGAAATCAAAATGTACAACAGGCTCGCGGGGCAGTCTTTGTAAAGCGTCATTTGTGGTAGTTTGGGATGTCTTCAGAAATCTGTTAGGGTGACCTTGTACCAAAATCAGGAACTAGAAGAATAAATGACCCTCCTCTCCCTGTGGATGGAGAGAACTTTATTTATTTAAGGGCCTTCGGGGGCTCTGCTTCCCCCTTTCCCAGAGTGAACGTTTGGACTCAGACGGCCTTCCAAGGATTGATAATGGAATAGAGGCCCTTCACGTAGGAAAAGATGTGATTCTTCCCTGCTGGCTGGGGGGTTCACATCCCGGATTTGGGAAGCAGACCGGGAACCCGTAAAGCAAACAGATTCGAGTAGAATTTTTTTTTTTTTTTTTTTTTTTTTTTTTTAA
>NW_006780945.1:3463032-3471005 GCF_000442215.2 Lipotes vexillifer
TTGTATCAAATCTTCATCTTTTATTCTGAGCAAAAGCGGATGTTTACAAGAGTCAAGTTTGAACAGGATTGACATACTTAAATCATGGGATAACATGGCCATACCCTTGGCCGCATACATCAGATGAAGTGGGTTTTTTTTTTTTTTTAACTTCTTTTTTCTTTCTGTTTTTTGTTTGTTTGTTTGTTTTAATTCTGCTCCGTGGGGCCTCTGATCTGCTTGCCTATCTGTTGCTCTCAGGCTGAGATGCCTTGTTATAACCTGAATTGTTCTGGGGAGTGAGAAGGCCTCATCACACCCCCTCTCCTTCCCGCCCTGACCACCCTCCCTTCCTCTTAGGGGGAAAAAAAAAATTCCTTCCCCCTTTCAGCATCTGTGCCTTCAAGAATTCCCTCCATTGTAGCCCCGGGACAGAGACCCTTCTGTGAGAGTCTGCTGGAGGCCTGTCCTCGGTGACACCCTGCCCCCCATATTAAAAGACCATCGGAACAAGCTCCCCATTCTCCTCTCGAGAGGGTCCCTCTGTCCCAGGCCAAGCGACTCTTAAGGGAGCGTTTATCCTGGGACACTCAGTTTACAAAGCCTGCTGGAGTGTCAGATAAACTCACTCAGGCCCGCCGAGGAGGACAAAACTCCCTTTATTTTCACCCCTGCTTGGAGACCAGCAGAGACTTCGTGCTGGTGATGGGGTGGGAGGTGGGGTCTGAGGAACCTCGGAGGGGGCTGCGGGAGAGTTAGGGGTTTTTACCTTATCATTTTATTTTGGGGGGAAATCTCAGCGTGGGGCAGTGGCTGTAACTCTGCTGGAATTACCTTCCCTCTCCACTCTAAATCGCTGGGATGCTCTTTGGCAAGTTTGCCTTGGTTTGCCAGGGAGAAATTCCTGGTTTCAGTTATCTATTTGGATTAAAAAAAAAAAAACAACCCAGCAACACCTCACCCACTCGGTGGGCCAGGCCCCAGCTGTGTGTGTGTATGTTTAGAAGATGTTTGATCTGAGGGACTTTGGGTAGCAAACATCATGGATATTTATCCATGGCCACCTGGGTGCGTGTGCGCCCGTGCGCCCTGTCAGTGTGCATGCCATCTAGGGGTGTGTGGGTGTGTGGGCACCCCCTGCTTCCCCAGGTGGCCGTACCTGTCACTTTGTGGTGTAGCCCTTTTTAACTACATGGTTCAGAGCTTTTCACTCAGCCGTGTAAACGAGAGGTTTCTGTGATCAGCTATTCACATTGGGCTGTCATTTGTGGAACATGCTAAATGCCCTGCACGTGGATCGATGTCTCAATCCTTACAGCATCTTCCAGACCTGGAATGCTAGGCTCAGAGAAGGAAAGCATCTCCCCTAATGTCTCCCAGCAGTGGAACGCTTCAGCTTCCAGCCCTGCCGTGTCTGATTCTAAAGCCTCTGCCTGCCCTCGCCTTGCTGGGTGTCATCGTCTGCCCTGCGTCCCTGGTACCACGTGCCCTTGGAGGGCTCAGCACCCCGGGCACCTGCTCTTCCACTGGGCAAGCAAGCGGCAGAGAGGCTGGAGCCCGTGGGCTCAGTTGGGGACGGGAAGGAGGTGCCCGGCTGCTTTGGCACACAAGAGGATTGGGGAACCTTGCTGGAGTGTGGCCGAGAAAAAGCCTTCCCACTCACGTCTTAGAGAGGGGAACCCTGACCCAGCTCCCGGCCCCGAATCTGGGCCCCCCCTCCTCTCATTTTCTTGGCTTGGGGCGGAGCGGTGGGCCCTGGGGATCGACCTGGGTGTGTGTGAGTCGGCGGCCGGAGGGCTGGCTGAAATTCCCAGGTTGCCTGTGTTCTACCCTGCACCTCCTTCATCCGGGGGTGGGTGGCCTGGAGGAGCCGGGCGGGGGTCTGGCGGTGGCGAGAAGGGCCTTCCCAGCCGGGCTTGAGTCCGTGCTGCCATGTCATAGCCACCAGGGCGGTCAGGCGCCCAGCAGCAGGAGGCTCCCGGGCCTTCCCCTGGTTCGGCTGAGCCTGCCTTATCCTCTTGGGCCTGCGCAGAGTGTGAACTGGGAGAGCCGCCCCCGAAATGCTGGGCAGTGGTGGAGGAGAGACCTTGGTGAGACCCTGACCTCTCCTGGGCTCTGCAGATGGACATCCTGCCCAGGGAGGGGCGGGTCTCAGAGCAGGTTCCAGGCAGCGGCGTGGGGGAGAGGCTGGGGGAGAGGCTGGGGAGGGTGGATGGGGAATTCAGCGGGGAGCCAAAGGGGGCCCCTGTGAGGCACAAGCTGTGCTCCGTTCCACGGTTCTCTGGACCTCGGGCACAGTGACTGCACACAGGACAGTTAGCTGGGTGGAAGGACAGAGCAGAGGGGGGACAGAGTTCTTGTCCTGGGTGGGGGGCGGGGAGTGGGTGACGATGGGCACGGGGATGGCGGCTGGAGGGTAGGCTCGCTGGAGGAGCAGCAGCAGACTCGCCTTGGGCCGCTGGAGGGTGGTCTCTGCATCTTTGGTGTGTTCCTGGACCAGTCTTCCAGAACCAGACCCAGAAAATGCGAATTACTGGCCCGAAGCCCCTGCCGATCCCGGGGACACTTACACCGCAATGGCACCGTCCACCAGATGGGGCCAGGCGGCAGGTGGGTGTGTGTTGGGTTCCCACCCCATCCCCCTGTCCCTCCTGGCAGGGTGGCTGCCTTGACAGGTGTGCCCGGGTCCTTTCTTTCCCTTCACCAGACTGTGAACCCTCATTTCATCCAGGTGGGTGTATTGGACCCACCCCTCACATGAGGTTTGGGTTTCACTGATCTGCAGAGGGGTGACACAGAGGAGAGGGCTTGGACCCTGGTTCGAGGCTCTAGGTCCCAATCTCAGCTCGTCCCTTCCTGGATGAGCGATCTTGGTCAGGGTCCTCTACCACTGTGCTTGCATCTGTAGGCAGAACAGCGGGGGCGAGCTCTCAAGTCACGTCCAGCCCTACACATAAAACGATCGCGTTTTAGGATGTGCCTGCATATGGCTTCCTGAGTGTGTCCGGGTGTGTCCGTGGGCTCATCTGTCTCCCGGCTTTTTACTGGCATCTCCCCCTGGCTCAGTCGCTCCTGCCCTGGGTAGTATGTCACCCCTCCCTGCACCCTGCCCAGAGGAGGGCTCTTGCAGTGGCAGCAGTGAGGACGCAGGGCCCCCTGGCCCATCCGGCCTTGCCGAGGGCCGTCAGGGCAGGCAGAGCTGGGTTGGGGTCAGAAGTGAAGGTGCCCATCTCCTGGGTGGTTGATTTCTCCCGACTGGTGGTTGGTGAAGGGGCTTGCTGAGTGTGAGGTCGGAGCCCGGAGCAGTTGGCTGCAGAGGTTAGGCAGCTGCTGTCTCTTTCTGGTTTCTTTTTCCCTCAATGAAAGCTGGAGGCTCAGGGGACTGTTTACAGACTACAGAACAGTCCGTGCGCGAATCTGTGTTTGGGTGGCGTGACACGTGTCTCGTATTTTGGCTCCTGACCCCGCACACGGGCACATCCCACATCCAAACAGCCCAGAAGCCCTCCTCACTGGTGATCACCCAACCTGGGGTGCCCGCGGTCCCCTCCGGACGGCGCCTGACCGACCTCATCCACTGGGCCTGTGGGGAGAGAAGTCAGGCTGTGCTTGTTAAGCCTCCTCTACCCCTTTCATCATCGACTTTGTCAAAGGGCGAGGAAAAGCCTGCTTGCTGAGGAAAGACGTGTTTTGGAAAACTCACTGAGCATCCTTCTGCGGCACCGTTGGCCACCTTCCCCCGTTCCCTTCCATTCCAGGCTTGAGCGGAAGGGAGGAAGGGCCCGGTTCATGGAAGTTACTCACTGATGCTGCGTCTCTCTGGACCAAATCTTCACCTGATAGCACACAGACGGGGAGGCACCGCTAGCACAAGCCGGTTTCTCTCCCCGCTTGACATAAGCCTCCTGTTCTTTGGCTGGGGGAGGGCGGCACTTAGCACAAGGGAGACTTCAGACAGGCCGGGCCGGGCCGGGGGGGAGCTGGGCAGGCGAGCGGGGTTAGTGGCAGGAGGTGTGGAGTGTTGTCATTTATTAGGTCTATGGAAACAATACGGGGTTTGTCTCCAGGGTATGGCGGTGCCCAAGGAGGCCGGCCAAGATGGGCCCCAGCAGAAAGAAAACAAGCACAGGTTTGACGAAAATGTGGTGACCCCGAGAGGAGCAGGGAAAAAAGCACCTTTGTTTCGGGAGGTCGGGGCCAGCGAGGGCTGGGGGCAGGGACAGGGCGTGCAAGGAGGACACGGGTGTAGAGAGAATCGCGGCTTCTGTCCCATGAGCCTGGGCCCCTGAAAGGGGCTTGAGAAGCCGGGGACACAAGCTTGGTGGAAGCTGCCGGGTGGCCGGTCCCGATGCCTTGTATTCTGGGGCAGATTTCGGGGAGCTTCCTCCTTATCAGCTCTGCTCCTGGAGAAGAGACCTGGGCTTTGCGGGGAGAGGATGTATAGAGGGTCTGCGTTGACGTGGAGGCTTCTGGTGGGTTGCAGTTTCGCCTGTCGCTCAGGGTGGCTGGAGAAGCCCCCAGAAGCTGGATGAGGCCCTGTGGGATGTGGGGAGAAGGGCGCTCCCCTGGCCTCACGGTATAGATGGAGACCTCAGGTGTCTGAAAGCAGCAGGGAGACCCTCCAAGACCTCCCCACCCCCGGCCCCGACCCCGAACACCTCCCCACGATGTCATCTTTCCACAGACGCCCCTGCTGCCCCCGTGGACCTGTATCCCCAAACCCAGTGACTCAGGCTTCTAACTAATGATTATCTGCTTTTTAACCCAAGGGGCTGGTAGGCCTTAAGTAGTTTCCCATCACCCTCCTCTCTTTGGCAGAAGGTACGACCCTGCGGTCCTTGGAGAATTAACTTGCCCTTCTTCATGTGATGGATGCATGTGGCGGCCTCCGCCAGGTGTGGCTGCCCCTCTGGGGGCGTCTCCAGTTCCCCAGACCGCAGCCCTGACTGCTTGTAAGAAGCCTGTGCTGGGTGAACTTGGACTGCCGGCCACCTGCCCATGGGAGCCGTGATGGGGAATCCTGGTGCTGGCTGTGGACGCTCAGCTCTGGGACAGCCCAGGGCCCTGTTTAACCCCCTTGAGGCTGCCTCTGACAGAAGAGAGAGACGTGGTCTGAGAAGGAAGCGCTGCAATGTTGAGGTTGTTATGACCTCAGCTACCATTGAGAGTTAATAATAAGCACTAATGGTATTAGCTAATAATAGCAATTGCTGCTATTCTGTGTTCCCAACATCCATCACTCTAGGACAGACACACACTCATGCGCACACACATGCATGTAGGTGTGCTCAGACACACACAGACACACACACGCTCATTTATTCCTCAACCTTATGAAGTAGGCGTTACTATTGTCCCTGTTTTACCGATGAAGACACCAAGGCACAGAGAGGGCAAGTAACTTATCAAAAATCACACAGCTATGAAGTGGCCCCAAACCCAAGCCCTTGGGCTCCGAGCGCCAGGCGATGTCGCCAGTGACCTGGAGGGCTGCTCTGTGCCAGGCACTCCGTGGCTATCTCCACCCTCCCGATGGCCCTGCGAGGGCTGTCATTTATCCTCCTTTCCCAGTGGCAGAGGCTGCCTGAGGTCACAGAGGCCGCGGGACTTGGCTCAGGGTCCCCCACTTGGCAGCCCAGCTCTGTCGACTCTTGAGGCCCGTGCTCCCTCCCGAGGTCAAAAGGCCTTCCCGCTCCTTGTGGGCACATTGTCTTGGGAGGGGGCTGTTTGCATCACCAAAATTCTATCTTTTCCGTTTGAGGGAGAGCCCAGAGGATGCAGCAGGTTCACCCCTGCCCCCCTGCGCTGGAAGGAGGGGATTTGGCTCTTCCCCTGGCTGGTCACCTTGCCCTCTCCTGTCACCCCGCTCCCGCATCCCCAGCTGGCCCTGCTGACTCTGGCTGCCCACCAGCCCCGACTCCTGGGCCTTGCACGCGGGCTGGTATGATTCTCCTCTTCTTTTTCTGGCCTTTGGTCCTCCCTCATTTTTCATTTGTGATGACACGTTGGGCTCACGAAGATGGCCCACTTGGGCTGAGACAGATGCTAAGTGGGACCGTTTCTTCCCCGAAGGAAATGGCTCTTGTCTTCCCTATTAACTGTTTGAGGTCGGGGCTTCCTTCGTTGTCTGTCAGGGACCCAGAACCGAGGAGAGGAGCTGGGGGGCCTCTGGGGGAGGAAGAGGGGAGCTCGGAGATGGTATTCTGCCAGGCCAGTCCCTTCACAGCTGTTCCACATCCAGTCTTCACTCCGTTGTGACTCAGTGTGTTCTGATCCTAACTGAGCACCTACTATGTGCCCGGGCCCTCTGACAGCCTTTATTTCTTTAATTTTTATTTTACATTGGAGTAGAGTTGATTAACAATGTTGTGTTAGTTTCAGGTGTACAGCAGAGTGATTCAGTTATACATATACATGTATCTGTCCTTTTCTAGATTCTTTTCCCATATAGGCCATTACAGAGTATTGAGCACAGTTCCCTGTGCTATACAGTAGGTCTTTGTCCTGCGCCTTTCTCGTTCCTCCTGCCACAAACCTTGGAAGGGATTCCCAACGGGGCTTGAGATGTTGAGTGTCTGCCCAGCATCACAGCTGGGAAGTGGCAGAGCCCGGATTTCAAACCGGACCTCGGGACTGGAAAGCCCTGCTCTTCCCCGACCCTCCTGCCTCTGGTCCACGCTGGCCCAGCCCCCAGCTCCTCTGAGCACCCCTCCCTCCATGCCATGCCGTCTTGACCTTAGGACTCTTCAGCACTGACTTTTTAGATCCTGGTTATGAGGTTTTGTCCTCAGCTACCTCGAGTTGCTTTATAAGTACATCAGCAAGGAGGTAAACTTGAAAATAGCCCTTTTCTGTTACTTTTGTATCCCCTAAAGCATCTAGCATAGTACCAGGCACACTGCGTAGACCTCTTTAAGTACCTGTTAAATTAAAAGAAAAAGCACTAAAAGTGGCATTGGAGGGCCTGTGACCTGCACCTTCTGGTGACATGACACGTGGGTGAATATTACTGTCATCATTTTACAGATGAGAAAACCGAGGCTCGGGGAAATTGGGAGGCGTGCCCAGGATCAGACAGCTGGTAAGGGGCTCAGCCTTCTGGACCCTGAAGCCTGGAGTCTATCCAGCTGGCTGTCAGCTGGGGCTACGGCCCCCAGGGTTAGAGAGCAAAGGACATTCGCGGTAAAGCTCACTCATAACAAGTCATAGGTTTGAGACAGATGCTTGATTCTTTTGCCTCTGAGCTGCCTTCCTGGCCATCAGCTTTTTATTTTTACACCAGCTGTATTGAGGTATACTTTACGTACTGTAAAATTCACCCGTTATAAATGTACAACCCAGTTACTTTTAGTAAATGTGCAGCATTGTGCGACCATCACCACCATGCAGATTTAGAACATTTCCATCAACCCCAGGAGGTTTCCTTGACGCCTGTTTGAGGCATATCCGCGTGGCCAGCCCTGAGCTGCTCTGTGAACCTGCCTTTATGGACATTTCGTGTCCGTGGAATGAGACATCTGTAGTCTTTTGCACCTGGCTTCCTTTGCTTAGTATGTTTCTGAGCAAGTGGCCACCACCGACTTTTCATTGAGTCTAGCGTGTGTGTCCAGACTTCAGTACGTGGCAGTGAATGGGTTAACTGGAAACATGCAACACCGGTGCCTGGGGTGGGGTGCAGTGTGGGCTGCACCTGGGGGTCTCAGAAGTGTCTTGTCTTCAGCACTTCCTGCCCGATCCACGTGTCCCACCTTGCCAGCCAGCTATAATGGACCTGGCTTCCTCCTTCTGGCTGTTGTGACTTAAGCCATAATGACAGGCGGTGGAGGCTAGCAATTAAAGTCAGTGGAAGATTGGAACTTGGTCCAGCCAGGAAGGACTTGACTCTCCCATCTCGTTGTTCCTGCTCCCCGCAAAGGGGGTCTGGGAGGATGTTGGCAAATCCCTTCCCTCTCCAAGGCTCCCCACACTGCTGATTCCGCCCCCCCCGCCCCCGC
>NW_006780945.1:3471054-3506381 GCF_000442215.2 Lipotes vexillifer
CCCCTCCCCGGCTGATTCTCAAGGCTGTTGCATGCAAAAGCAAAAATGCCATTTAATTTCATTTTCGGGCCTCTTCCTCCCTATCACCTCAATCCCAATCCAAGGAGACAGGGAGGGGAAGGAGCCATTCATTCAGTCAGCAAACAGGTCTTGATTGCCTGGCACGGGCAGGGGAGGAGTAGGTGAGGCAGACGCAGCCCCCCAGACTTTCAGATCTCGAAGCTGGAGTTGAAGGAGAAGGTACGAAGTGAACAAACTAAGGGCCGTGCGTGAATAAAGGCAGGATGAACAAGAACAGCCAGCTCCCAGGTCAGGGAGACCGCAGCGCCGCCTGGAATCGTCAGGAAGCGGGTGGACACGGAACCCTGAGGGCTGGGACGTGGGGAAGCGCAGAGGGGACTGTGGTGTGGGCAGAAGAACTCACGAGGCTTTGCTGGAGGCAGCGGGGAGCGCTTGTTCCTGGCGGGGATGCAGCCCGGTGTGGCCGAGAAGGTGGGAAGCCCTGCCCCGAGACAGGCAGCCCCCAGGGCTCCCATCAGGAGGCTGCAGGGCTGCGGCTGCGGGCCGCTCCTGACCTGGCTCTCAGGGGTGGGGAAACGTGACGGCAGATGCTGATTACGTGCTCTGGACGCACTTGACCCCGGGGCTGGGCGTGAGCACGCTGGACTCCTGGGCACGCGGTCAGTGCTCTCTCCGCTGCCGTCCCTCGCCAGGTGCTCTGGGCAGTTTCTGTTTTACACCCACTGTTTAAACCGTATTTGTTATTCGGAACAACTTTATATTAAAAAAAAAACAAAAACCCCTCACTAGAACCCTGCCTCATCATCAAGGGTTTGCATTTTCTGTGGACTTTGCAGAATCATAACCTCAGAGCACGTGATTTCTCACTTTTCACTTAACCTTTTGTTGTTCACGTTCTTATGTTTCCCGTCTTTGCATTTCGTTTTAATGCCTGTACAATATTCTGCAAGACTGACATCACAGTCTGCTTAATATAGCTATCGAGTAGTAGTAGATGGCTGACTTTTATCGTATAAACGATGGTCTGAAACTTTTTTTCTCCATTTTACCTTTTGGCGGAACTGGGTGTTTCAAACAACAGGCGTATTCCTGGCCTCTGGCTCCTCCTTTTCTTCCCTTCGCAAACTGCACATCCTGGAAGTATTTGAAGACCCTTCTTCGGTTTTGTTCTTGGACCTGCTTGGCACCCAGCTGCAGCTTAAGGACTGTTTGTCCCCTGAAGTGCACGTCCAGGCTCTGTGTGGAGTGCAGAATTCTGGAAGGACACTTGAAGGAGAAACCTGAGTCTCCGGGTTGGCTCCATGTCCCTTGGGGACCCTCCGTCCAGGTTGTTTTGGCCTCACTGACCCATGGCTCTACCTGTTGTCCTCCCCTCTCTTCCTGCCCCCCCCTCCTGGGAGGACCAGGGGGCACAGAAAAGCTGGACCGGAGGGAGCCGCCTGCACCGGGATTCCTTCCAGGCGCTGAGAGGTCTTCCTCCTTTCGCGACCCTGTCCCGCTCAGGAGCTCTGCGTGTTAAGCAAGCACCCCTTGAAGGAGAAAAGCTAATTCTGCTCCCTGTGCTGACGTCCTGGCCTCAAGTGCCACCAGTTGCCCCGCCTTGAGAATGGCTAAGTGGCGCTGCAGAGTGTGTGTGTGTGTGTCTGTGTGTCTGTGTGTGCACGTGCACTCACGTGTATACACGCACACACATGCGCGCGCGCGCGTGTGGTGGGGCAGCCAGCTCTTACTCCAAGGGAGCTTGTCTAAGAAAGGCCTTCCGTAGGAGGAGGGAAGGAGATGCGGAACGTCAGGGAAATAAACAGACTGCGAATGATTGTCGCTGAGGCTGCTACTATACATTCTCATGGCAGCTGCGACATTAAAACTGTGTCAGAAAATTCGGACACCTGACAGTGCTTTGAAGATGGAATATGTCGGACGTCTCCTTGGACATGGTGAGGGATGTCCGTGTCACGTTGGTGTGACGTTCACAGGGTGCAGATTCCATTCTCTTCTCCGCTTTTATAGCAAGGGTGGCTTTCCTGTGTCTCAACGTTGATGATGGTCCTTCAAGGCCCAAGGGCCAGTGAGTCAGTGGACCATTGTTTTCTTACCGAGTCCCCAGTGCGGGGCTCTTTCAAGAAGAGTATAAATTGGTTATTTTTTTTTATGTAAAGAGAGAGTTGATTCTTGGGGAGTTTGTTTTGAAATTATTATAAGTTACAGTACATTTATGTTGTGAAAAACCACGAGATTTAAATCATGCCCTTTTTCAAGCAGATTTCTGAGCAGATTCTGTCACATAGGTCGTCTTCTGGCTGATCAGCCCAGTATTTAAGTGCATCAGGGGAACACCCCACGGGATCAGCATTTATTTCACGCGTGACATAGTGTCTTTCAGTAAAGGCTCAAAATGTGAACACCTGTTCTGGATTTGTTTGAAACTTTGACCAATAAAGATCATAAATAAATGTTTCTTTCAAGAAAAAAAAAATGGGTCTCCATTTTTCAGCACAAGCCTGCCATAAACGTCTTTGTACTTGTGTACCTTTTTTTTTTCTTTTTAGTAATAGAAACATCCGAACTGACGTGAGTCCCTGATCTGGCAGCCATAACCAGTTCCTTGAAGCTCCAGGGAGGTTGGGGGAAAGGAACAAAATGTGGCCCCGATTCCTGGTTCTGTTAACCAGGTGTTTGGAGATGTGGTAGCAGCGGAAGCCCGTGGACTCGGTCGGCTCTGGCCGTGGAGGTCTCAGCCGGCGCCTCTCGCTGTGGGCCTCATGCTCTGCTCTCTTCACCCTCATTTTTGGAAGGATGCTGCTTCCCGGGCGCTGCAGGGCAAGCCCCGAGTGGCTGAGTTCCCAGACTTGCCCTCTCTGCCATCTCCCACCTCTTAGCCTTTCCTTCACTCCCTCCCACCCTCCCTTTCTGACTTTGTTTCTCCCAGGACACGTGGTGAGTTCCCTCCCCACTCCACGGATGAAGGTGGTGGGAAACCCGACAGCCAGTGTTTGCCAGAGTGTCGGGTGAAACAGGTTTACAGCCAAGTCCCGGAGACCCAGCTCGCCTTGCTGCTTCTAGAATCCCCTAGTCCAAGTGCTGAATCAGAGCTGGACTTCCCAAGGCCCTGGATAATGGGGCGGAGGGCAGGACGTTAGGACAGAAGCCATACACATCCACGTGGATGTTTGTGTGGTTTGTATGTGTATCTGATTCTGCACATTCTGCGATTTAAAAATGCCGTTGCCCACGCCTCTGTTTTTAAGACCCGTATCTCTTACTGAGCTGAGCACTTGTCACTGAAGTTTGATAACCATCACAGAGATTTGCTTTCCCTTCTGAGTGTTCTCATGCCTATAAAGGGGAGAAAAAAAATGAGAGCATACAATGGAATGTTATTCAGCCACAGAAAGCATGAAATACTGGTAGATGCTACAGCGGATGGATGAACCTTGAAAACATTCTTCTCAGTGAAAGCTAGAAACAGAAGGACGACACACTGTGTGATTCAACTTATGTGACGTACCCAGAATAGGCCAGTGTGTAGAGGCAGAAAGCAGCTTAATGATTGCCCGGGGCCTGGAGGAGGGCGGGGGGAGGGGAGTGACTACTTAGTAGGCAAGGGGTTCCTTTTGGCGGGGTGAAAATGTTCTGGAACCAAGGAGGCGTGATGTTTGCACCACACTGGGAACGTGCTAGGTGCCACTGAATCGGGCACTTGAAAATGGTTAAAATGGTACAGTTTTATGCTAGGTGAATATTAAAATAAAAATGGGGGCTTCCCTGGTGGCGCAGTGGTTGAGAGTCTGCCTGCTAATGCAGGGGACACGGGTTCGAGCCCTGGTCTGGGAGCATCCCACATGCCGCGGAGCAGCTGGGCCCATGAGCCACAACTACTGAGCCTGCGCATCTGGAGCCTGTGCTCCGCAACGAGAGGCCGCCACAGTGAGAGGCCTGCGCAACGCGATGAAGAGCGGCCCCCCGCTTGCCACAACTAGAGAAAGCCCTCGCACAGAAACGAAGACGCAACACAGCAAAAATAAATTAATTAATTAATAAACTCCTACCTGCAACATCTTCTAAACAAACAAACAAAAAAATGGAAAGGGAGCAAATGGATTGCGAGGGGGTTGGTCTCAGGGGGAAGGCTCCGAGCTTCATCTCCTTGGCCTTCTGTGCCTTCCCAGCCCTCCAGTGCCCCCTCTTGCCTTGTACGCCCCCTGGCCCTGGGATTGGATGAGAACCTTTGCCAAGTGCACCTGGTTTGTAAAGAGTCTCCTGATGGCAGGAAGCTACCGGGAGCAGCATGGAGTCAGTGGTCCTGATGCCGGGGATGCAGAAGCTCCACCCTCAGGGCCGAGGAGGAGGGGTTTGTTCCAGCCCCTTGCAAGTGTGCCTAAGCTGTCCTGCTTGGGACCCCCGTCTCTCCCCACCCCAGGCTGCTCAGGGCTGCATTCAGACTTTCATGAGTCCCGGGCACGTTTGCCTTTGTCATTCCCCTCCTCTTTAAAAAGAAAAGAAAAAATTTGTAACTCTGTTGGTATAGCTATGACTACATTAATATTACATATTAAAACATTTTCTCTGGCCTGAAAATCTGTGTTCCTTTTTCTTCTGATTTTGAAAGAAATTAAAACACTTTCACGGGCTTGTTAAAGTAATGTGGGCCCTGGCACTGCGTCTCCTGGCCCAGCTTACCGCGGCCGAGCCTCTCACTCTGAGATGAAGGTCCCAGAGGGGGGCTGCAGCTCCCCCCAGGAGCTCGGCACTGAGACCCACTCCATCCATCCTCTGTGTGAACGCCGATGAGCGTGGTGGCCAAGCATGGGCCCTGCTGAGCCTTACTTCAGGAATTAGGTGGACGAATTAGAATATAGTTCTCCGCCCAAAGCAAAGCTTACTTCCAGATCCCTTTTCCCCGGCATTTGGGTTCGTGCATCATGGGGGACACAGGGCCGAGAGGGGCGTGACGGTCCATACGGACTGGCTTAGGCTGTGTTATGTAGCCAGGAATTTCAGGGTGGCATGCTCCGAGGACCACCGATATAGACCAGGCAGAGGAATTCACGGTCACTCTGGGCTGCAGTGAGGTGGCATTCGTGAAGGGGAGATGCATCGTGTGGGGCTTATGTGGGTTTCAACAGATTCATCCCTCTCTTGGATGTCGGGAAGCTAGACGTTGTCACTCTCTGCCAGAAAACCATTCTGGGGGATTATTTGGACATAAAACATTTACGAGTGGAGGACAAAGAGGGAATATGAACAACGGAGCCGGAGTATTTAATCCACATTTTGGACCTTAACCGGAAGTAGCTACAAAACAATCAGTGGCTCCTCCCGCTGCGCCCCCCTGCAGCGCGGTCCTGGCCCGTTGGCTCCGACATCAGCTGTGTGCCCGGGGAGTCGGGCTGGGCGGCAGGGCGGCCACCCTCCGCCACGGTCCCTGTTGGCCGTGGGGCAGGAGAACTGCCTGGGGTGTCCTCTGGTCTCTGTGGATTTGTGGCGAGGCTCCTTGTCTCTTTCTTGTATTTTCTGAGTCTCTCTGGGGCAGGACACTGCTGGCTGGTGAATGGGAGCGAGGACAGACAGGTCTCTCCTGGCCCGTGTGTCTCTGGGGGGTGGGGAACATACACACACGCCCGCACTCCTGCCCTACTTTTTTTAAAATATATTTTTTAAAATGTCTATGTATATTTTAATTAATTTATGTTCGGCTGCATTGGGTCTTTGTTGCTGCGCGCGGGCTTTCTCTAGTTGCGGCGAGCGGGGGCTACTCTTGGTTGCGGTGCGCGGGCTTCTCATTGCGGTGGCTTCTCCTGTTGCGGAGCACGGGCTCTAGGCACACGGGCTTCAGTAATTGTGGCTCACAGGCTCAGTAGTTGTGGCTCATGGGCTCTAGAGCGCAGGCTCAGTAGTTGTGGCGCACGGGCTCAGTAGTTGTGGCGCACGGGCTTAGTTGCTCCGCGGCATGTGGGATCTTCGGGGACCAGGGCTCGAGCCTGTGTCCCCTGCATTGGCAGGCGGATTCTTAACTGCTGCACCACCAGCGAAGTCCCTACCCTACTTTTTATAGAGCGACGCAGCAGCAGATGTGATGTCATAATGTACAGCACAAGCTGCAAGTTTTGTTAAGAGCCGGGGTGGGGGGAGCACAGGGCAGGTAAAGGGGCTGCAGACCTCCGAGCGGTGGCTTTTCCCCTGCGTGGCTGGTGATGGGCTGAGGATCCTGGGGACCTGCCCTGAGCTTTGTCAGCAGTGATTCCCCCCAGGTTTATCCCACCTCCAGGTCGCTGAGGGCAGGACTCACTCCTGAGAACAGGCTCTTGTTTGCCTTTTGGGAGGTGCTGTGCTGAAGTGCTAACCGCCCAGTCTGAGTTAGACTTCCCCAAGCTCGGCCACCAGCCAGCCCAGACATCAGGCCGCAGAAGTCCCTTGGCACGTTTGGGGCTTGCTTTCCTCACCTGCAGGGTGGGCTGATGGAGCCGTGTTCCAGGGCGCCCTGACGGTGTGATGAGGCACTGTGCACGCGGGTGTCTGTGTAGGAGAAAATGTTCTGTAAAGTGACGTGCTGTGCACATGCTCAGTGGCATCATCTGTTTGGTTTTTTGTAATCCTCGCAGCGCTTGACACACACGGGAGCTTAATCCAAATGCAGACCCAGTGGCCCAGATTTGCAGCTCTCCGTGCCCTTAGACACCTAATTACTGACTGCCTGGGGGTTCGGAGGTGTGAGCCCGAAGAGGGCCTGCATCTGGCAGCATCTTGCAGTCTCCTGCAGCTCCGACGGTTATGGGGTCTGAAGTAGGCTTTTCTCTTATTTTGATGTTTCCATCCCTGGAGCCTGCCCGGGGCCGCTGCTGGGCCAGCCAGACTCGTGGGCTGTGCTGCCCTCTCGTGTTCAGCTCGATTATTGCAGGTGCTTCTACAAATTTTCCGCAACTCCAGAGCGAGGCTGAAAGAACACAAAATCCAGCCTACCTTTTCACCCCATTTGGACAGGGCTCTAAAAAAAGTCACGTGCCTTTGAAAAATATTAAATATATTTAAACCTGGCTTTGTCACCAAAAGGATTTAAGGCAAGCTTATTTTAAATTTTATTTTTATATAAAAAAAGTAGGAAAAAATAAAGGTAGACAAAATAAGATGAAGTCATGGATAAAGCCAGGATAAAATATTTTAGGATCAAATAAAATCTATATTCCCTGTATGATCGCAGAGCATGGCACAGATACGGTCTAGAGTGGTCGAGAGCTTTCTAGATCAGTTCTGTCAATTCTCATCAGACCCCTTTGTCTGTGTGTCATCACCAGTAGAGATGCCCGGGGACTCTGGGCTCCCCAGGGCATCCTGTTCTCACAGGGAATTCTGAACTTCAAGAAACGTCTAGGTTTGTGCCCTGTCGCGTCCCTCTAAAGAGGCCTGTGCTGTAAACACCAAGGCCGGAGCAGTGCACTGATACTTGGATGTAATGAAAGTGCCCTTTCCAATATCCAGGGTGGTGGTTCTCCAGCCTGAGGGCATCTGAGCCACCAGGGGGGCCATTAGAACACAGACCCCTGGTCCCACCCCGGAGTGTCTGATTGAGTAGTTCTCAGGCAGGGCCCAAGAATTTGCATTTCTCTAAGCTCCTGTGGGGCTGATGCTCCAGGGCTGGGGACCCCGCTGGTCTAGAAAGAACAGCTCAGTGTGCATCTTTCTGCTTCCCCTCCATGAACTGCTGCTGGCAGTGGAGCTTTTGCTGAATCTTCCCCGGCACAACATTGGAAGCCCTGCTCTGCGGGTCCTGCGCTGGCGGCAGCTCTTCTATGGGGGTGTGTGTTTGTGTGTGTGAAGCAGACGCCCCCTGCCCAGGTGACAGGAGGAGGCTGACACCGTCCTGTGAGCATCGAGGGGCTCCTGCCCCAATGGGAGCCTTGTCTCTGCTCTGCTCCAGCTCAGCTGGCCCCAGAACACAGTGGTCTGTTCCGCACACGAGTAACAAGAATCACAAGGTCAGGTGCCAGAGTCGTTTCAAGCTGCAGGGTCTCAGCCTCGAACAGGTTTAAAAGCGGTTGTTGCCTACACATTCGCCTTGACCTTGAAAACAAAACCTCTCAGTAAAGCAGGGATAAAACATCGCACCGTTGCCCGGGGACCTTTCTGGAGTCTCCCTGGAGATGCAGGTTGCCCCATGTCCTCCCTGTAGAGGGAGGTGTGTGGTCTGCCATGGTGGGTCTTTGAAACGGACTAGAAGCCGTGAGGATGCCCCGTGAACCAAGCCTTCGGTTCTCACAGCTGAGTAGACAGCAGGGCAGGTGTCCATTCGGGCTCCTTCTAGGGTTGCCATAGCAACTGTCTCCTCCCTTATGAAGGCATCCTATTTTCTTCAGGGCTGGAGGATTGAGGGGTGGAGCAGATCTACCCCCTCAAGGGGGAGAAACAACAACAAAAAGTGGCAAACATTTATTAAGCACTGATTTAAGTGACTTTCACCTGTTAATCTGTTTAATTGTCACAGTGAATCTCATGGGCTCGGTCCTGCTCCCATCTCCAGGTGTTAGACCAGAAAGGTGAGGCCCACAGCTAAGCCAGGTGCCCAAGGTCACGTGTATAGTAAGCAACGGAGCTGGGGTTCCAGTCCAGCAGTCGGGTTCTGGAGCTGGAGCTCTTGGGGTTTCAAAGACGGGGGCCAGCGCCTCTGCCTGTGTTCCAGGGTAGTGATGGTTATAGCATGTTTGTCAAGATGAGTCCTGCTAACCTTGACTCTGAAGAGTGAATCTAAAAGTCCACCCCCGCTGTGTGTATATATGTGTGTGTGCCTGTGTGTGTGTGTGTGTGTGTGTGTGTGTGTGTGTGTGTGTATCTGGGGCTGTGCCCCTATGTAAGGAGCTCAGAGCTGTCTACCGGTTTTTGCCAAGGAAGGAATAAGTCTTTGGTTAGTTCTGCAGCTGGACCTCCAAAATTATAACAGTGGTTGAGGGACAACCCCTCCTTTCTACCCTTACGCAAATCTTGGCCAAGACGAAAGCCCCGAATGGCTTACAACAAGCTTTGCTGCTGGCACTCTTAGGCAGAGAACTGTCTGAGCTGGGCGTGGTCTCTTGTCCTTGGCGGACACTGTTCCTTGACATTGGTGGGGTCTTTCGCCACCTAGTGGTTCCTCTCTGTATCAGCTTTCAAAAGAACCTCTCACGCCGGCCGCTGGGACTGGGAAAGGCATCAGACAGAGGACCCCTCCTGGAAGGGCACGCAGGGCTCTGATAGGACGAGGCGGTGGTCTTCCATGGGTCCAGTCTGGGAAGGGGCAGTGGGGCTCGTGGAAGAGAACACGCGCTTTGGGGCCAGCCCTGGGTCAGAGGCACGTCAGAATGCTGTGTGACTCTGTCAGGTTACTTAACTCCCGCCCTGGTCAGTTTCCCACGTAAAGGGAGGCTGGTCCTCCTGGTAGTTTGGGGGTTAGAGATAATCAGGCGCTGGCACACAGTAGCTGTTCTGCTGCCTTTCACGATGGATCGTGGAGTGAAACTGTACACAGCTTTCTGACGTCATCCTATTGTATCGTTCCGGGGGCGGGGTGGGGGGTGGGGGGCGGATGATGGTTTCAAGTAGTTATCCACCTGCTGTGTCAAGTACACTTTCCAAAATAAACTCTTTATTTTGGAATAATTCTGGATTTACCGAACAGCTGCAAAGTTAAGTACAGAGAGTTCCTGCATAGCCCTCACCTAGTTTCCCCATAGTCTTCCATAACCCTGGGAGAGTTGTCAGTACTAAGAAATTAGCATGGTTGCAATGCTGTGTACTAAACCACATACTTTATTTGGGTGTCACTAGATTTTTCACTAATAACTTCCTTCTGTTTGGGATCCAGTCGGAATCCCACATCGCGTTTACTGTCGTCTGGTCTTGACGATTTTGGAGAGTACTGGTTGTGTGTTTTGAAGAATGTCCTACAGTTTTGGTTTGTCTGGTGTTTTCTCATAATGGACTGGGGTTTGGGGAAGAATATGCCACAGAGGTCAAGTAATCTCGTGGTATTGTGTCAGGCGCATGTGATATCAGCGTGGTGTTGACTTTGATCACCTGGATAATGTGGTGGCTGCCAGGTTTCTCCACTGGAAATTTCTACTTTTCCCTTTTCGTCCTCTCTTCATTGGAAGAGTCACCAAGCTCAGCCCACACTCAGCGGGAGGGGAAGCAAGCTCATTTCCTGGAGGGGTTTAGGTATTTACATACATTGTTTGGAATTCTTCTGTAAGGAACTTTTTGTTCCTTCTCCCCCTTGAGTTTATCCATTCGGTCATTAATTTATATCAGCGTGGGCTCACGGATGCCTATTAAAACGCATTTTTAATTGTCTTGATCATGGAATCATTCCTTTGAAGCTTGGAGGGACAGTCCCTAGGTGTAGTCTGGGGTTTTGAGGGGATAGTGCTTGATTGTTTCTTTTAGCTCTAGGTTTTTTGAAAGCCCGTGATAAACGAGTAGGTTTAATTACTCACTTGCGTTTTGACTTGGGGGTCGGGAGTCGGGACTGGGGAGGCCCTGTTGGTAGCAGGCCCCGGCGTTGCCCCTTGCAGTGGCTGGGGACTTTGGCTGCCTCTTCTGGGAGAAGCAGAAGCAGCCTCCACCCCTGCATGGCCTCCGGGCCCTGCACTTGCTGAGCAAGCCTTTGGGAAAGTCACTGCCCCCCCCCCCCCCCCCACCAAACCCTTCGGATACCTGGGCCCTCCCCCCCCCCCCCCCCCCCCCCCACATCCTACGGGCACAGAAGTTCTCGCTGTCACCTTACCCGGGGATGCTCGAAGATGTAGGCTCAGCGGCTCAGGGCTTTCTCCAAGGCCATGGCCAGGCCACCTGGGGCTGGATCTCCAGCAACGCTGACTTACCCAGTTTCAGCTTCAGTTGATTTCCCTGGCATCCACGGTGGCACCTTGAGGGGACCTTGGGTACGGGGAGCCACCCTGCACTCCTCCACTCGGCCTCTTGTTGCCCCCCTGACCCAGCATTCAGTGGTGCCTGGGCTGAGAGGGAGTGCTGAGGGGTCGGAGGCCTCACTGCAGTGGGCCTGCCATTCTCCAGGGTCTGGGAATTGGGGTCATGGGCCCCGACTCCATCAGGATTGGAGATGACCGGGTGTCTGGGGACACAGTGGCCCTGGGGGTGGGCAGGAGGGCTGTGGATAGATCTTCCGACAGCAGGAGCCTTCCTTTTCCTGTGTTGGAATCCTTGGGGTTTCTGCTGCAGCAGCTTCTTTGGTTTTGAGGCATCTAAGAGGCCGCACTGCAGTATCCAGGCTGTTGCGCTGAACGTGGGGTTAGTGGTTAGAGAGACGCGCCCTCAAGTGTCAAAGAAACAGCCTCTTCTTCCCCAGCTGGAGCTGAGCAAGCACCGCCTGGGTCGGTTCTGTGAGCCTGGGGTGAGTGTGTGCACGTGTGTGTGTGTGTGCACTGAGTCTCAGTGCAGGTGTATATCCGTGCGATTGTGTGTGTAGGCGGGACGTGCACACACATGGGAGTGCACATGCATGTGTGAGCGTGTATGACGTGTGAGTCCACGTGTGCACAGGTTGTGTGTGTGTGTGTGTGTGTGCGCACTGAGTCTCAGTGCAGGTGTATATCCGTGCGATTGTGTGTGTAGGCGGGATGTGCACACACATGGGAGTGCACATGCATGTGTGAGCGTGTATGGCGTGAGTCCACGTGTGCACAGGTTGTGTGTGTGTGTGTGTGTGCACTGAGTGTCAGTGCAGGTGTATATCCGTGCGATTCTGTGTGTAGGCGGGATGTGCACACACATGGGAGTGTACATGCATGTGTGAGCGTGTATGACGTGTGAGTCCACGTGTGCACAGGTGTGTGTGTGCGTGTGTGTGCGTGGCGTGTGAGTGCATGCGTGAGGGGTGGGAGTGCACACGTATTGGAAGGTGTGCACGTACGTGTGAGTTGTGTGCACAGAGGCCACTGCCTCCAGGTTGCCGGCTTTAGCCGCATCAGTGTGACCCACTAAGCATCCCAATGCCACTCGTCTGGGGGACTGTCCTCTCTCTTTATCCCCTGACTTAATTAGTTTGACGCTTCACAGGAAGCGGTTTTTCTTATTTTTTTAAAGTTTTTGGGAGGTATCTCCTGTGACCCCTCATGGACCACTTGCACAGAGGCATACCCCTCCTGCCTCCCCTTTTGTGTTTTTCTGCCGCTAAGATTTCACCGGCTTCTATTTAATACACACATGCATGGTGCTGATGGCTTTTGTAATTGGATCATAAATTGTGGGGCAGATGCACACTTGGGGCCAGCGTGTGTGTGTGTGTGTGTGTGTGTGTGTGTGTGTGTGTGCGCGCAGGTGTGTATAAAAGGGGAAGGTGCTGATAAGGGATGGATCTGAGGAGGTGTGAGGAGAGCTGGGTAAAGTGGGGGCTTCAGGATCTAAAGGAGATGCTCTTTTCCCAGGGGTCTCCACCCCAACTGGCTCAAAGGTTTATGGGATGGCAGAGCTCATGACCCTACAGACACTTAGGTGAATGATATAAAGGCTTGTTGGCTTCAAACCAGCAATTCTCCAGAGAGAAGGAAATGCTACATGAAGATTCCCCTAAGCTCAGCAGTTCAAAACAATTATCATCTCATGTTTCTGTGGGGCAGGAATGTGGGCGCAGCTTAGCTGTGTCCTGGGCCTCAGGGTTTCTCAGGAGGCTGCGGTCGAGGTGATGACTGGGCTGCACTCATCTGATGGTTTGAGCGGGGCAGGGTCCATCCCCAGGCTCACTCAGCGGTTGTCGGCCAGATTGGGTTCCTTGCAGGCTGTTGGACTGAGGGCCCTTCGATAGGGCAGGCCACACTGCAGCAGCCGGAGAAGAGAGAGGAAGAGGGAGAGTGAGAGATGCACAGTAAGACAGAAGTCATGGCTGTTTACAAGCCAGCCTTGACCAGACATTGAATGCTCACCTTTTATTTGTTTGAAAATAAGAGTAATTAGTGTTTGCCACATCATAAATGTGTTTTGGGCAGGATGTACTCACTGAGTGACCTTGGGCAAATTCTCTGAGTCATCAGTGAAATGGAAAGAATAACACCTGTGTCTTGGGAAGGAATGAATAAAAACTCTCGTTTATGACGCTGTAGGCTTAAAACTCCTTATGTTAGCTTATCATACCCTCAGCTATAAAGGCAATTGGAATAGAGAGTACAATAGAGATTAACATTCAGGAAATATTTAATTCCCCTCCGGGGTGATGTACTGGGCCTTGGGAGGCAGAGATGAATAAAAATGGACTCCTGTCTGACGCTGGCTCAGAAATGTAAATGCATTGTTGCCTCTGATGGTTGTGGGTTAAGATTGGGCTGTGCATTAGGAACGGGGAGGGCACAGAGGCGGGAGGGACCATCCAGCTTTGCAGACCAGAGTGAACGTGCTGTTTTGAAAAGCCTGCATCCAAGGAGCTCTCTGGGTTCGATGGAGTTGTGCTCGTGGCTCTTCCAGTGGATGATAAGAGCAGAATCAACAGAGGGAAAAGGCATGTGGGGTGGAGTCTGGAGGAAACCAGGCACAAGCTTCCAGGAGAGGAGGCCTCTCCGTGGGCGGGCGGGGTTGTCACCCAGAACATGCTGCCCACGACAGCAGCCAGGAGCCACCCGTGGCCTGGGAGCAGGTCAGGTGTGGCTCGTGTGAACTGAGATGTGCTCTAAGTGGAAAATGCACACTGGGTTTCAGAGGCTTAGTGGGGAGAAAGCAACATAAAAGAGCTCATGAATAGTTTTTTAAAATATTGATTTTATGTTGAAACAATAAGATTTGAGATTTATTGGATTAAATAAACATGATTAAAATTAATTTCAGCTGTCTTTTTTTTAACCTCTTCAATGTGGCTACTAGACGATTTAAGATTGTAGGGGGCTGGCGTTTTACTTCTCTTGGTCCGTGTTGGCTTGCGTCAGGCACTGTTCTAAGCCATTTCATCCCTCCGATCCCCTCTAAGGGACATCCCATCCTTATCCCATGAGATAGATGAGAAAATGGAAGCCGGAGAATGATGTAACTTCACCCAGCTGTGGCGACAGGATAAATAGAGCTAGATTTGTCCCCAGGGTGTCTGATTCCAGAAGCCACCATCTTGACCACTGCACTCTCTTTTCTTTTAAGATGTTGGTTCTCTCAGAGAACTTACCACATAGCCTCTGAAACAAGAAGTAAATACTACTTTTGTAGGGTTCGAATAGTGTTGTGATCTGGGTATACACAGGATGCACAGAGAATTGGTCCTGAACTTTGAGGGGGCATCCTGGCAGGCTTCCAAGAGGAGGTGACATTTGAACTGGGCTCTGAAGGTGGTGGGTAGAAAAAGGGGTGGGCATTCCAGGTGGTGGACTCGTGTGGGCACAGGCACAGAGGGGAGAGGAGGTGTGGACAGTTTGGGATGTCTGAGCGGATCCTTTAGGGGAGAATCCTTTAGGAGAATCCTTCACGGGTTTAGGGGGAGATGATGCAAACACATGGGCGACAGGAGCCTGAGAATCCTGGGCTTTGTGGTCGGGTTGAACTTCATACTGATGGAAAAGGAAAGACATTGCAGGGTTTTAAGTAGAGAAATAGCATGATCGGAGATGGTTTGAGGATGCTTAGCCTTCTGGCAAGGAGGATGGGTAGGGGCAGTGGGGAAGCCCCTCATCTAGGAGGCTGGTCAGAGGTCCAAGGGCGAGATCAGGAGAACGTGGGCACAAGTGGGATAGGACGGTGTGGCTTGAGGGGGACCTAGGTGTGGATCCAGGGAGATTTTGGGTGTGGTGGAGGGTGGATTCAGGATGGGTCCTGGGTGTCTTGTCTCCATGCCAAAGAGTCAGTGGTGCCATTCAGAAATCAGCAGAAAAACAGGAGGGGGTGGGCTTGTGGGTGGTGGGAAGAGCACTTTTAGACAAGCTGAGTTCCTGGGAGGGCCCCGTGGGTGAGATAATCCTGTAGGTGCTGGAAATAGTAATCTAGTGCTCAGGGCTGACCATGGCTTTCAGTGATCATGGAGCCCTACTGTGTGTCTGGCATCCTACTAAGCATACTACGTATATTATCTCATTTAACCTTCTAAATAACTTATGGTGTATAATCCTAATTATGCAGAGGAGACGGTGAGCTCAGAGAGGGTGACTAGTTTGCTGATGGTCACACAGCTCTTAGCCAGGGGTCGGGGGTGCAGCCTTGGGTTTGGCTTGTCTCTGAGGTTACCCTCATTCCTCTGCCCATGCTTACCAGGACATTTTGGGAACAGGAGACAGAAATTCCACCAATGAGGAACACAGAGAAAGAGTGGCCAGATGGCAAGAGGAGAGCCGGGAGAGGGTAGCGTCCGACATGCTAGAAGAGTCTCCAGAAGGGGAGATGTCATCGGGGCTGCAAATTCCTCCAGGAGGGAAGGGCTGCAGAGTACTCATCGTACTTGGCAGTTGGGGTGTCATTGGGTGACCTTGAGTGAAAGCAGTTTCAGGTATGAGCTGGGCGTGGATGTCAGCTGCAGGGGCCTGAGCAGAGGCCGGGAGGGGTGAATGCAGTGATTCAGGAAAGCCAGCTGCAGGGGAGGGTGGAGAGCAGAGGTGGAACTGCCCTGGAGATAATGAAGTGCCGGCCCCTCACCTACACGGGCCTTCGGAGCCCTGCACCGGGGTGTGGATTTAAACGCTCATGTGTATTTATAACCTCATTATTTTTCTTAAAGAAGCTGCCCCTCCCTCCAGAAAAATGTAAGAGCTTCAGGTCCCACAAAACTTGGATTCGTTCTGAGGACGGGGAGCTGGGTGGAAAGACGGAACTGAGGAGGCAGTGAGCAAAGGAGCGGGCTCCAGGCTCCGAGATCCAGGCCTGGCTTTGCCGCTTGCCAGCTGCAGACCTGGGCAAGTTATTTAACCTCTGGGTACTTCCCTTTCCTTTTCTGTAAAACAGAAATCATAAAAGTGCCCGTCTTCTAAGGTGGTCGCAAAGATTAAATAAGATGATGCGTATAAAGTGATTTGCTCAATGCCTTTGCTACGGTTTCCTGTTATATAATATTCTTAGTAATATGTATATTCCCGGCTGGCGTTCTAAGGATTTTCTTTTTTTTTTTTTTCCCTGTGTCAGGTTCCTCCCATGGTCTAAGATGGAGATCCGATGTTCTTGAGTTAGTTCCCCTATAATCCCAAAGTTTGTTTATGTGGACCAGATTCTGTCCTGGGAGGCACACGGGATCGCGGGCTGTGTTCCGGGAGAGACGTGTTCTAGGTTGTAGCCCAGACTCTCTGGGGTCACATGTACCAGTGGCCCGTCTCACAGTCCTGAGGCTGAATTCCCGTTGCACGGCTGTGTGTGCCTCCGTGCCACCCTGGGTGGTGTGACCGGCAGTCCTGCTGCCCATCAGACCTCCCCTTTCCTCTGACCCCAGTCTTTTGGGGAAGCAAACCTTTTTCACTTGGAGTAAAGCTGCCAGAGGAGAGGGGTGGGTCAGGTCTGGGATTGCAGAAGCACCCCCAGAGCATCCTCTGGGGCCGCCGGTTCCAGGCCAGACCTGGGTTGCGTAGCTTGCCCGGACAACTGGTGTCCGTCTGCAGGCTCCTGCCTCGGGGCCCGGAGTGACAGCTTGGCGGGCCCAGGCCTGGCTCCAGACCCTACCCAGGGCCCGTTGAGGCTGGGAGCCGTGGTCCTCTTCCATGAGTCCTGCGCGGCTGTTCTCCAAGCGGCCGCATGATGGCGCTGTGGCTCCACCGGGCGCGGGCGGTGCGTTTGCCGCCGCCTCGGGGCCAGACTGCCCGGTAACCCCAGGCGCCTGGCTCTGCCCGGCTTGTGGGGCGCAGCACCCCCGCCCTCCCCTCCGGCCAGTTTTCCCGGGAGCACAAAGACGCTGCCCAGCGCCCAGGGACTCCCCACTGACTACCCCCCGAGGGAAGAAGCTGGGCTCTTTGGCGCTGTTTTTCCCTCCTTGGCCTGGCCATGCAGAGGACCCTTGCCCCTGATTTTATTCTTCTTAAACCATCTTGCTTTCTTGTTTTCATTTGTTTATGGGCTTGTACCACGTTTCTGCGGTCTCACCAATAGCTATTTACCAGGTCAGTTACCCCGAGCCCTGAAGCCATGCAGTTTAATTTCATTTCTACTCTGATTTGGGGGGAGGAATTGAAGGGAGAAATGGCCGGGCTGGTCTGTTGCTTCTGTTTAAGCTTCCCCCTGGCCCTAACGTTGCTCCAGGAAAATGCCTCTTAGGGCTCGTGCTTGGGAGAGAAAGGTGTTTTTTTTTTTTTTTTTTTTGCGATATGTGGGCCTCTCACTGTCGTGGCCTTTCCCGTTGCCGGACGCGCAAGCTCAGCGGCCATGGCTCACGGGCCCAGCCGCCCCGCGGCATGTGGGATCCTCCCGGACCGGGGCACGAACCCATATCCCCTGCATCGGCAGGCGGACTCCCAACCACCGCGCCACCAGGGAGGCCCGAGAAAGGTGTTTGAACACCCAGTTCAAGCGAGCTGGCCGGAGTGGAATGTAAGAGAAGAAAATTAAGAAGAAAAAAGGAGGCGTTTCAAAGAGGAGCTTTTTATCCGACTCCAAACATTCTGCAGTGTGCTTTGATAAAATGCTGAAAAACACAGAGAAGGAAATAAAAAGCAGCCACGATTTTTCACCTAGAAAGGACTCTTGTGTATTTTGATATTTGGTTCCAAGATTTACTGTCATTCGCTGCAAGGCCTGTCGCCCATCATGCCCCTCACGGGGTCAGTTTATTCACTGGAGTGAATGGCTGGGCTTTTAAACTTAATACGCGGTGTACGTGTTCCCTTGGCAAGCCGGCTTCTGAAAGTCACACAGAGCTGGGTCCACTTTTGAAGTTTTACATGCAGGCGGCTGTCAGCTAGGTTTCTGCCTGAAAAGTTCTCACGGAAGCCATGATTCAGACATTTGGAAAAGGATGCTGCAACTGTAGCTTCCAGGGAGGGCAGGATCGCGCAGATGGGGCCCTTTGGCCCGGTTGGTTTCGGGTCGCAAAGGGAGCAGCCCCCTCTGGGATCTGCAGCTCTGGGGAGACCCCAGGGCAGCATCCAGGACTCCAAGCTCCGAGCTGCCTCATGCCTCGTGTCTCCTGGCATCTCTCTGCACGTCGGTGGGAGCCTTCCCCAGCTGCCTGGGGTCTGGGGCCGGAGAGGCAGGGCTCGGGGGGCACAGAATCAGGCCCCTGCCCCTCTGGAGGGCCGCAGGACAAATGCAGCAGGCCTGTGTAGGGGCTTCAGGCTGCTTCCCCCAGGCCTGCTCCCCTCCCAGGGCGGGCGCTATGGGGCGGCCCGCGCTGATGTCTTCCGGCAGCTCCAAGGGAGGCCGCCGTGCGGGACTCAGCAAGCCGTGTGCCCACCCAGAGTGGCAGCGGGCAGGCCTGGAGAGCTCTTCTCTGCGGGCAGCGGGGTAGCTACCCGGAGGAGGAAAGCGTTCTTCTCGTTTTCTCTTCTTTTTCAAAACGTTCCTGCTGCCTGGCTGCCTTCTGGGGGTAGGTGGTTTCTCAGGACTCAGGGGACAGAGGAACCAGAGCCCTGATGGCCCAGGGAAGGTGGCATTCAGGTGCCCTGGCTGGCGGTGGCCCTGGGGCCGGATGGCGGGAACGGCCCTCCGCAGGCACGCGCAGCAGTGCCCACAGCCCGGCCCCGCCGGCCTCGTGCTCCGTGCTCTCCGTCGGATCACGCCCGCGCTCGGCTTCAGTTCAATGGGCCGCAGATGGAGCAGGCGCCCCGCGGCCCATCCCTAGGGTGGCCGAGAGGGAAGTCTTCAGAGCCGGCGGCTATTGGGTGCTTCCCATGAGCCACAGCCGCGGTGCCGAGCGCTTCGTGGAGATGACTCCCCTTAACCCTCACAAGGGCCCAGCGCAGGCGCTGTCGTGACCCCGTGGTGGGAGGTGAGACCCGGAGAGGTCGTGGTCCCGTGCCCGAAGTCGCCCGGATGTCAGGCACTGGCGCAGCCACCCGGACCCGGAGCTGCGGCCGCGGAACCATCTTGCTGAGTGGTTGGTGCCCTCCACCCTGCCCTCACCCTTTCCCATTACACCCCCATCCCCGTGGGCTTGCACGCGGAGGCATCTGGCCAAAGGCAGCTCATCCTGGCCTCGCAAGAGCTTTGTGGATGTCTTCCTCCAAGAGTCAGGGGACCCGTTCCCCGCGTTAGAAGCCGTACAGCTGGCGTTTTGAACAAAGGAGCAGACTGTTCCGTAATGGTCGTGCTCAACTGTGGTCATAAAGACATGGAAAATAAAGGTATCATCATGTCTTGTTCCCACGAATGGAGAACATGCCTCCAAGCATGTGTGTGTGTGTGTGTGTGTGTGTGTGTCACGTGTATGCACTTGCATGTGTGTGGAGAATCTCACCCCTGGAGGTGAAAAGAACACGGACTCTAGAAGACGTGACCCAGGGCATGAGACTAGGCGATGCCTCGAGACAAAGCATCACCCCTTCAAGGAGAGCTGGGAGGAAAGGCAGAGAAAGCCCCCCAGGGCAGGGTGGAAGGTCGGGGCGACTTCTGGGGCTCCCACGCCTAAGGGCCCCCGTCTCCTTGTTGCTGTACCTCTGCGGATTCCTTCAGGAAGAAGACGTCCTTTCACTGGACACTCAGGGGGCGAGGCTTAACAGGGCAGTGCCCGGGGTGACACTTGGGTGTGAATGAGCTTCAATGGAAGCAGAGTCAATCAGCGAAGGGGCATGCGGGCTCTTCAGACCCTGTCCCCATTGGAGAGGGTGAGGATGGTGCCAACGGCCGGCGAGAGGAGGCCGGACTCGGGGCGAACCAGGGGACCCGGCTTTGCCAGGGTGCTGTCATTTACTTTCTGCCGGGCTAGGGATCTGTAGGGAGGGGCTTGCGTTTTGGATGGATCGGTGTGGGCCAGAGCTGTTTTCTTTTTAGGTCCAGCCGACTCCGTCAGTTTTCTCCCTAGGATTTGCCGACGTTTCTTTCCATCCCGAGTGACAAAGTCTGGGAGAGCACAGTACAGTTTTGGAAGATGCACACGCGTGCGCGCGCACATGCACACACACAGACACACACACACACACACACACATTGTTACTGGAGTAGATGTCCAGTTGAGATGGGTGCCAGTCACCGCCTGTGAAAACCAGAAGTGGTCCCCCGGCAGATCAGGGTGACTGGATGAAACCAGTCCCCACCCAGGGGCCCATCCAAGGTGCGGTTATCCTGAGAACACACTGTGTGCTCCCACGTTGCCCTGAGGCTCCCACAGGTGACTCTTCACTCAGCGAGTGTTACTGCTGCTTCCATTTTATGATGCTGGTGGCCGGCCTGTGGATTTACTGCCGGGACAGAGATGCTGGCGCTAGAAATAGCCCCGTGGTGATGGAGTTTGGGAAGCATGATGAAAAAGGTCCTGGGTGGATGTTGGCATTTCCTGTCTGTCCCGGGGGGGAGGCCAAGGCTGATGCTGTGTGAGCCTCTTGTCTGCCTGTCCCAGAGACCTTTGTGCATTACTGGGTGTGTGTCACCATGTGTACATCCTGCCAATAGGTAGAACGTGGTATTCCCAATAGTGCTGTGTTGCGTCAGGCCTGTCCTAAGAACACCCTTCGTAAGAAATGAAGGAAGTCTGCCCTCTGGGAGCTTAGAGTTAAACACTCAATGTAAGTACTACAAATGTAATGTAAATACCATAAAGCTTCTGTTTATTGACCACATTCTATGCCCAGATGGTGGTGTTCTGCTTCGGTTATCCCCATACCTGCCACAGTTCTGGGAGGTAGGTGTTATTTACGTTTTATGAATGAAGAAACATATTCAGAGAAGTTATGCAACTTGCCTTAGGTCGCACAGCTCTCTGGGGGCCGAGCTGGGAACCTGACCTTCATCTGTCTGCCTAAGCACCCACCTGAATGAGGTTGGGCTGGGGTCTGGATGACACACACACACAGGTCTCAGAGGAACCAAATGACTGACTTTCTCTCTACCCTCCCGAGGGCCTGCTCCAGGTAAGAGTCCCCAGCGGTTGACCCACCAGCCCGCTGCCCTGCTCCCTGAGGCTGCCTGGGATGATGGGCTGGCGGCGGCGGAGGGGGGTGATAGCCCTCTGGGCGAAGAGGACAGAGGAACGTGCACTTGGCTTCTGAGATTTGATCTTCTGTCTGACAGTTATCCAAGAACCAGCTGGACAGCTACGTGCTGCGGTCCGACCCCTCTGGGGTTTCTGCTTTACCAGTAGAATCTCTAAGCAATGTCTCCAGAAAAGGCACCTAAGACACAACCCGCCGACTGCATGGTGACAGCCGTGTGCACACACCCGAGGGCCTTCATCTCTGCACACGGCAAGCAGAGACAACTTGCTGTCCTCTGTTTGAATGTCCTCGCAGCCCAGTGACTTAGGTCCGGGGGTGGCTTCCTGCAGGCAGTGGGCGGTTCTCCTGCTTGAAATGCAGGAGAAGCTGTTATCCTTGGATTGATGTGGGGAGACTCAAGCTGACCCTGCTTGGCCTTAGCACCTAAAACCTTATTAGATGAATACAGTGAGGCCTGACCCTCTCATCCTTTCCTGAAATCCTTTAAGACTCACTTTCTGAAAATTCTTAGCAAGAGAGAGCAAAAGGCAAAGCAGTTGTTTGCCTGGGACAAATGGACAGTGGAGAAATTTGCTTGAGTAAATTGCAGGCTGGGCACCATCCCCACGGACTGTCCTGGGGTGGAGGTGTGTGTCTTCCACTGGTAAACACGTGTACCTGGAACGAGTCTTGATATGTGCTTTGCTTTTAAAAACTAAAGCCTCCTCTCTGTAGATCTTCATGGGAGAAATGTATTCATTTGTTGCTTTATTCAACAAATATTTGTTAAGCTTGTCCTGTTGGCCTGGCACTGTGTGTGACATGCTGGGGAGACAAAGGTTCATTTAGACCAGTGCCCTTGAGGACAGTTCTCAGATGATGGGTAGATAGGCTTGTGAATGAGTGATGACAGTGACCTGTGATGAGTGGCTGGGGAGGAGTCTGGACTTCCAGGGGAACAGTGAGTGATGGGTGACTCTGGGGCCAGAGGGAAGACTTCCCTAGGGACAGTGTCCCTTGAAGAATAAGAGGAGCAGTTCAAAGAATGTTTCAGGGAGGTGGTGAGACAGGAAGGGCATCTCAGGCAGAGGGAACATCGTGTACGGAAGCACAGAGGCTTGATGGGGTGTCTTTAAGGAATGGTAATACAGCAAGTTGGGTGCACACTGGGGGGCAAAGGCTTTGAGGAAGAGAACACGAGACAGTGCGTGTAAAAACACATGGCTCGATCCGGGAAGTAATGCTCAAAAAAACATTAGCTCTAATTATCTGACTGATAATAAGATAACTAACATCACTTCTCTCCCCCTCCGTGTTAAGAGTTTTTTCCCTCCTTCCTCTTGTATCCTTAGTGTATTTCTTCATGAAAGAATGAGAAACTTTATGATGGATGACAGTTGTCAAAGGAAAACTTGACATAACTATTAATATTATCCTTGTGAAACCTTGGCTATTATTTTTGACATATTCATATACTATGTTGCTTTGAACTGGGGTGATATGTTTCCTTTCAAGAGTGATTGGAATTTAGTGTGGGTTGAATTGATGGCTGGAATTTGAGTTTCAGAGACGTGTAATTATGATGGATAACTAATGTGTTGTGAATGTCAAAGCGAGTGTGTTTTTTAATTTAAATTGCTTTTTCACGCCTTCTATGTTCTTACGTACTCTGAGTTTAGGCTAACACCCCCTTGGAAGGCATTAGGCTACATATCTTGGAGTAGTAGGGGGGCTTTATTGGGAGGGTGCTGAGGATGGGAGAAAGGCCAGGGTGGGTGGATACAAGGAAGAGGCTGAGGATAGGGTATACAACCAAGATGCAGAAGACATTCTCTTCCATGAAATGCTTTTCAGGTTTTAATGTCGAAACCCTCCTGGGAGATTATAGACACAGGAATGAACCTATACTTCTAGGAGGTCTAGGGGTTTGGTCTGGACATTTCTTTGCAGCCTGGAAATTTCTTGGAAGTCACCTTTATTGAACCCATGCCACCGTGAGATGACATATTGTAGACTATACGTAATATGGGTTTCCAACCCCCTCTCATCCTAAACCCAGGCACAAGTTACTGAGGATGCTTATTTCCTGGCCTCTCCTCTCTATTAAATTGTGGGTCCAGGCACAAGCTATTCTAGCCAGAGAACATTTTCCGTTTCTTCCAGTTGGCTTGTGTGTGCTCAACAAAAATTTTCCCACCATTTGGGTAACTCATGGGCTGCAACCTGCAACATTATTGCAGGCTCTGTTCTTGTATCGCAGGCTCCAGATTGCCCCAGCGGGGAATTTTTTTTTTTTTTTTTTTTTTTCATCAAGTGCCTTTGTGGGTGGATAGGAGAGGACTTCTGATTCTTTTGTCCAGATAGGCATGGGAGTGAGTGAGAAGGAACAGCCAGGGAGCTGACGTCCTGGATGATAATCAAAAAGAAACAAATGCGCGGAGAGAGAGTTACTGGAAACCTCACATGAACTACTGGATATTTTTCTGTGGAACTTCAGCGAGTGAGGTGGTTATATTTTAAAGTACAAGGAATAGTCTAACCTGGGTTCTCTCTTGGCCTGTCCATTCTGCCGCCTTGTGGTTCATAGCGACCAATGGGTGTCGCATCGTTAGGAATATCTTCTCTGTCCTCCGTCCCCACCCCCGTGAGACTATCTGAACACGTTTCAGGGCCTACTAAGTGGCTAAAGGGTCTCTGAGTGGATTGTGTACAAGCAGCCAGTTCCTCAATCGCAGAGGGAATAGAGGGAATAGACGGTTTCATGCTGTCAGAGGCAGGCTGCTTTGGGGATCAGTTCTGGAGGCCAGATGTTCCCCATTCATTTTCCAAATTCTTAGATTAATTCAGAGCAAAGGGAGAAAACTCGCTAGAATTCCTACTATCTGCACTCATTTGTATGATTTTGAAAGCTGATGACTAGATGTTTATTTGTAGGGTTGTTTCTGGCATTGAAAATGTGAAGCTTAATAGGTTCTTGGCTTCTAGAAGCAGTGAATGGACTTATCTTTAACTGGGATGTGCGTACTTAGAAATAAATGTTGCTTTTTCTGGTGTGTGTGTGTGTGTGTGTGTGTGGTGTGTGCACTTGCACGTGTACCTGGGCCCATGCTTCCCAGCTGGCATATCTATTTGTGTACAGATATATGCAGGACTATAAATAAAAACCACAAATGAATGCCTTGGAGGGAACCATGAGGGCCACCCTTTCTATTTGGTGCAGTCAATGAGGCATGCAGATCTCCTTAGGCAACCAAGTCCAGGGGAAGAGCAGCTCTGGAAAGGGGCTGGTAGAGGGTGCTGGGACAATGGGGGCTTCTGTTTTCCCAGTGGGTGTATTTTCCTTGTGCTGACTTGAAGGATACACACTGATTTTGATGCTCCAAGGCCGTGCAATGCAGCATGGTCCTCAAGGACAGACTGTTAATCCTCCCTCAGGTCTCCCCGCGGACGGCACTTGTAGGTTTCTAAGGCCACCTGAAGACCTTTGGGGAGGGTGGGCTGGGAGGGACCCTTGTGAGCAGGCATAGTAAGGAATGGAAAGGTCCAGCCCTCTAAGAGTTATCATGCCAGAGGTTGGGTGGACCCAAGAGGGCTGCTACCCGCCTAGTTGTGTAGGAGAATGCCAGCCAAGGAGAGCGTGTGAAACCTCTGCTGGGGGCAGGAGGCAGCAAGGAGGGGGCAAAAGAGGAGGCCAGACCGATGTATCTGAGCTGAAAAAGCATCGAATGAATGAGCGGAATTGGGGCGGCGAGGGGCATCCCGGGCATTGAGAGAATGGCGGAGAGGGTGAAGAGGACATCGTGGGAGCCCAAGCCCAGGAGCCCTGTGCGTGCAGCGTCACGGTCCTTAAATGCGAGCCTCCTGCATTCCATGGAGGTGCGTATGGGTGGAGAAAATGGGGAGGTGGGGTACCTTGCAGGTTCGGGGGACGGGATGACAGGGCCTGTTGAGAATGAGGTGAGGTCAGGAAGGTGGGGGGAGAAGCTAGTTGATGGAGCGCCAGACAGAAGAGTGAGGATTTGTGGGCTCAGGTAAGGTGGAGGCTGTGGGTGACTAAGCAGGGAAATGATGTGATCACAGAGGGAAGAGGGGAGACCCTGGGGAGCTGGGCATGGGATGGACGGTCCCAGGGAGACCAGTTAGACCTGGAGTTCTTTCTGCTGAGCCTGGGCACCTGAGGCAGCCTCAGCCCATGTTTCCCAGGCTGCGTTGCTCTCTGCTCGGGGGCTGATTCATTGCACCAACTCTGAGCCTCACCCTCAGAGCCTGACTCAGTGGGTCCGGAACCAGGCCTGGGAATCTGTATCGAACACAAACACATGCTTGTAATGACCCAAGGGACCAGTGTGACCCCCACAGGGATGGTGACTACATACACCATGGGGAAAGCGTTACATTTCCCAGAGGATAAATTAGCAAGACCAGTGGGGACTGAGCGATGACAGGAGGAGGAAAGTAGACACAAGGACAAGGAAACAGTCTCCTAACTGTGCAGCAGGAGGTTGGTGGTAACATTGATGGATGTGGAGAAGAGAAAGCGGTTACCTGGCACACACTTTACACAGTTTTCTGGGGCTGGTCAATCAGAGAAATGCTGTAGGCCAGAGCATCCTGATTTCAAGAAATATGACATTCCTTTTTGATCTGCTTCTGGACGAGCTTGAAATTGTAAAGTAGGTACTAGAAAATGTAAGTGTATCTGCATCCCCCAGTTTGGGTGGGCTGGTTTTGAACCGTGTGGGAGTCTGCGGTGGCCACTGGCATCTTGCTTGGATGAAGAGTGGTGGACTTATACAAAGATGGCCCCAAGCCAGGAGGACACTTGGCACGCCAAAGAGGATCGCGTTCCAAACGACCACAAGGGGTAGGAATGATGGGCTGAAAGTAGCGAGACAAAACTCAGCAATGTTGGGTCCTTCATTTGCTGCAAAATCATAAATGTGCAAGGGAGGGAAAGGGCTGATTCTCTGGAAGTCAGTCATAGGGTTGGAACACTAAGCTGCGTTAATAGGATCACAATGTTCAGATGATGAAAAGTAATAATCTATTCTGGGCCACACAGAATACTAAGAGTATTTGGTTATTTTGGCGTCCTATACATAGGAGTGTATTTGGAGGAGTGGAGCCAGGAAAGCCTGGGGCAGGTGCTGAAAAATCAGGCTGTGTAAGAAATGGTTGTCCTATTGTGGGGTCATCCGATCAGTATTGTATGTGGAATGAGTGACTCACCTGGAGGAAAGGGAATCGAAGTGCGAATAGCCACGGTTTTTGGTATTTGAGAGCCTGCCATGTTGAGAACAGTGTATTCGTTCCACGTTTTCCTCTAGTGCAGGGAGAGGACACTTCTGTTAAAGTTCTTGAGTGACAGGTGTCAGCACACTTTGGGGAGAGCTTGATTGGTGAGAATCTCTAGTTGCTTTTATCATTTTCAATCTCCCATCTTGCAAAAACCATCCAAGCAAGACATAAGCTACTTGAACTGAGTTTCAGTTACTCTTTTTCCTCCAGATGGCTTGTTGGTAGAACCACAGCTTAAGCTTGGCTCTAGTTGGGCATAAAATATACCTGCGGTGATTTTTTTTTTTTTTTTTAGAAAATCTATATGTATACATGTGTGTCTATTTTTTTTTTTTTTTTTACTAAGGAGTAATATCTATAAAATAAATAGGGAGATTGGGATGGACATATACACACTACTATAGACCGGGTTGGCCAAAAAGTTCGTTCGGGGCTGTCTGTCAGGTGCCGTGTAAAACCCGCATGAACTTTTTGGCCAGCCCAATATAAAAGAGAGAACTAATAAGAACCTCCTGGTGGATGAATCTAGAGTCTGTCATACAGAGTGAAGTCAGTCAGGAAGAGAAAAATACGTACCGTATGCTAACACATATATTTGGAATCTAAAAAAAAAAAAAGTTTGAATAACTCAGGGGCAGGACAGGAATAAAGACGCAGACGTAGAGAATGGACTTGACTCGGGGAGGGGGAAGGGTGAGCTGGGACGAAGTGAGAGAGTGGCATGGACATATGTACGCTACCAAATGTAAAACGGATAGCTAGTGGGAAGCAGCCGCATAGCACAGGGAGGTCAGCTCGGTGCTTTGTGACCACCTAGAGGGGTGGGATAGGGAGGGTGGGAGGGAGACGCAAGAGGGAGGGGATATGGGGATATGTGTATACGTACAGCTGATTCACTTTGTTATAAAGTAGAAACTAACACATCACTGTAAAGCGATTATACTCCAATAAAGATATTAAAAAAAAAAACAAAAAAAGGAACCTCCTGTATAGTACAGGGAACTCTCTTCAGTACTCTGTGATGACCTATATGGGAATAGAATCTAAAAAAGAGTGGGTATATGTATATGTATAACTGACTCACTTTGCTGTACAGCAGAAACTACCACAACATTGTAAATCAACTATACACCAGTAAAAGATTAATTAAAAACAAACAAAAAAAATCTTAAATCTACAGCTCAGTGGATTTTTCCGTATGTATACCTCCATGTAACCACCATCCAAATCAAGAAATAGAATACTTCCAGCCATCTGGAAGGTACCATCTTGTCCCGTCTCAGTCAATGACCGCTCTCTCCCTTAACCACTGTATGGTTAATCGTACCGTTAATGTGGCAGAAGGGAAGGGTTACACTCTCCCAGCTAAATGGTCCACAGACAAACCTGTCCAACAAAGAAAGAAAGGAATATTTTCTTGTGGAGATGTGGCTACGATTGGTTGGAGTTTACAAATGGAGCTTGGTGGATCCTAGGACGATTTTGTGGCTGAAATATTTAGACACTGTATTTTAAGAAAACTTTTTACTCATTTGTAGACTTTAATCTGGCCAGGTTTCCATCCTGAGGGTTTTCCTTTCTACTTATCTGACAAACCATAAATTTTCTTTCCTTTAAGGGCAAAATCAGCCTTCGAGCACATTTATGGCCCAAGTTTTAAGAGCCGGCTGCCCTTTCTAGCGTGTATCTCTGGTTAAGCATGTCTTCTTTTTCTTGGAGCGGACTTCTTAGAAAGGGGCTAAAGATAATGTATTCCTCTAGAGAGAACTCCTGCCTGCCCAGCAGGAGAGAGGATGCTTGAAAAACCTTCTTTGTCAGCTCTGCCTGGCTAGCCACGTTCTAGAAGTCTTCCTCCTGGTTGCACTGGGGGTCCTTCTTTTTTTGGGGGGGGAGGGTCCTTCTTTATCTATCCTCAGTTGCTTCGTCCTTCTTGGTTTTTTATTCTCTTCTGCCTCCTTTAAAGGGTGGCAGTTTTCTGGACTTTGGACAGTTCATGTGTAGCAATCCATGTTGATTTTCCTGAGTCCATTTGTTTCCAGAACTGAAGGCTGCTTTCCAGTGAGCTGCCTGGTGATTGGTTGATTAGTTGGTTTTAGCTTCCCCTTGAGGACACAGTCTCAGAATGTCGGGGAAGGCTTTGTGCCCTTCACATTGGCTCCTGTCTTGTGTTGGGGCCACTGGTGAAAGAGTAGTGGGCACCGTGACTTTGAAACCATGTCTGCTGGGGAAGTTTCCTTCCTGCCTCCTGCCCTACTGGGGAGAAGGTGGGTGAAACTCAGATTTACCCTTTGAGCATAGAAATATTTTTCCCATTATGTATTTATATAATTGTGGTAAAATGTACATAACATAAAATCGACCATTTTAACCATCTTCCGGTGTATATTTCAGGGGTGTTAAGTGCATTCACATTGTTGTGTGACTATCACCGCTATCTGTCCATCCACGAAACTTTCTCATCTGGCAAAAGGGAAGCTGTCCCCGTGAAACAACAGCTCTCCATTCCTCCCGCCCCCTCAGCCCCTGCAAGCCGCATTCTGCTTTCTGTCTTTAGGAATTCAGCTACTCTAGGTGCCTCATTTAAGTGGAATCAGACAGTATTTGTCCTCTTGTGACTGGCTTATTTCACCGAGCATAACGTCCTCAAGGTTCATTCACACTGTAGCCTGTGTCAGAATTTCCTTCCTTTTTAAGGCTGAATAATAGATCTCATTTGGAGCATAGGGCTTTTTTTTTTTTTTTTTTTTTTTTTTTTAATGAAATATAGTTGATTTACAACACTGTGTTCATTTCAGGTACACAGCAAAGTGATTCAGTTATACACATATATACGTATATATCTATATTCTTTTTTCCGATGCTTTTCCATTATAGTTTATTGCAAGATACTGAATATAGTTCCCTGTGCTATACAGTAAATCCTTGCTGTTTACCTGCTTTATGTATGGTAGTGTGCATCTGTTAATCCCATACTCCCAATTCATCACTCCCCCCACCCCGCCTGCACCCCACCTGGCCCCTGAGCGTAGAGCTTCTGACGCAGGTGCATCACGGACCCAGAATCTTCCTAATTTCGCGTGTATGAAAAACCTACCATGTTCCGGACCAGGCAGCCGGCGTCTTGCTGGGGGAGTTCCAGGTGTGGGTTAAGTGTTTCTGACTTCCAGTGTGCCTTGCGCAGAGAGCTTTGAGGTGTGGTCTGATCCTTCCCTCTTTTGGCCAGCCGCCTCTTGTCGATTTCCAGAAATGTGATTAGGGTTGTTTTCCTGGGTGTAAAGGCCACATGCGGGGACGTTGTTTAAGCATCAGCTGCTGACCGAGGCTGGTGGGATGTGGGATCATTTCCTTGTCCCTTCAGTTAGTGTTGTTGGAAGGCTTTGGCCGGGCCGTGGAAGATATATTTCTTGAGAGGTTTAAGTCTCTAAAACAACGTTTCAAGAAATGGAAAATACCCAGCAAGATGAGTGAGGCGACTGCTGGTCCCAGCTTTTCTGTGAATTCACGTTGAGGCTCTGGGGAGGTTTGTCATCGTGCCTGGTGTTCAGTTTTCTCCTTGGTGACACGTGGAGAATAGTCCTCCCTATGTCACAGAGGTCACTATGGGGAAAGATGCTTCAAAGCCCAGAGGCGTTTTTTTTTTTTATTGGGGTACAGTTGTTTTACAATGTTGTGTTAGTTTCTGCTGTACAGCGAAGTGAAGGAGGGCTCCCTGTGCTATACAGCGGGTTCTCATTAGTTATCTGTTTTATATATATTAGTGTATATATGTTAGTCCCAACCTCCCAATTCATCCCAGTCCCCCCTTTCCCCCCTTGGTGTTCCCGTCAGTTTGAATGGCACTCCCAACCCCTCTCCAATCCCAGCATCTTTGTAACAGAGTGTGTGCTCCCATTCATGCATTTATCCATCTCACTGTTTCCTCTAAAACGCTTACCTTCCAAATGTGTTCATCTACCCATCAAATATTCATTGACTGTTTCCTGTGTTAGGTGCTAAATTAACATCCTAACGAGAGAGGGGTGAACAAAATTTCAGGCATTAAACGTATGCTGATCAAACTTTTTCGGGGTGGGGAGAAAAAGGAGGATTCTGTGAAATCATATCGGCAGATGATTATAATGCCCAGAGTTTAGCTCGGACTTTGTTTCCAATCTTTATCTCCCTCTCCCCGCCAAAAAAAGTTAAGTTTGACTCTTTTAACAGTTTTTCTGTCCCTTTTGGATGAGTGTCCAGCATGTTCCTGGCACTCACAGATACTACCTTGAGGGCTTAGAGGCAAACGACCTATGTCCCCATGGTTTTCTCTACCAAAGGGGAGTATCAGCGAATTATTGATATAGAGCTTGGTGGTGACTGCAGGGGGTGGTGGGCTGTGGAGATGACTTTTGGCAAATATTTGGTCCAGGGGTCCCTGCTGTCTAAGGAAGAGACCGTCTGAGCCCAGGTATTCCAAGCTCATTTTGCAGATGGCACCTTCCCCTCAGGACTGAAACTGCAGTAGCCACAAGTATTTCTTAAGCTACCAGTCCTGTACTAGGTTAAGACTCAAATGATGAATAACCAAGAGGCAGTTATAAAAGATGCGCTTTAGGTGTGGGTTCGATCCCTGTGTGGGGAACTGAGATCTCACGTGCTGCGGGTGGCGCAGCCAAAAAAAAACCACAAAAAAACAAAAAACAAAACCAAAAAACAAAAGATGTGCTTTTTTGAGTAGGGATGATGATTGCATCCTGAAGATAAAGAGCTGGGACAGAGATTCACGGGAGGGCTCCTTTTGTGAGATGATTCCTCGGCTGGTACAGCAGGAGACAACTCTCACTGGTGTGCTGGTCCAAGTTATGGAACGAGAGGAGGTGCAGGGCCCTCATAGATAAGCTGGAGAGCACTGGATGGAGTCTTAGGAGACCTGCCTCTACCCGCTTCAGCCTCTCCTTCCCCACTGGTGAAGCGAAGGAGGTTGACCAGATGCCCCTGTGGTTCTTTGCGGGAGCTTCTGATTCTGACCCCGTGTTTCTGGCAGCGTTTGCCTATTCAGCTCGTGGGCACACCACCTCAGGCCTGTAGCTAGGTCTCTGGTACACACCTTGGGACCCATTTCAAGAGAGTGTTTAATACACAACCCTCTAGACTCTTACAAGCCTTTCTGGGTATAACACTTACTTCATTGCACTTTTAAAAAATGAAAAAGAAAGAAAACGCTGCTTAGCAGACTCATGGTGATCAGGGCTGACAGATGTCACTCAAAATTTTATTATTTAAAGCCACAGTGATTTTCCAAATAACCTAAAAATATATAATCCAACCTCAAAATAGTGTCCTGTAACAGAGGCCAGGGAACCCTGTAGGAAATGAAGTCAGAATCTTGGCACCCCTTACGTGCTGGTTCAGTGGCTTTGAGAACTTTTACGTTCTCCGAGAAATACAGGCACATGGAACAGTATCAAGTAGCTGAGTGTGTCTGCCAAGGTGTCAGAGAGTGGGGGGTGGTTTTGGTGACTTACTCTGGTACCTAAGCCAGGGTGACACCTCTTTTATTCCCCATAAGGAGCTTTCTCCCCATTCTCTGAGAGCTTGGGTGGAGGTAGAACAACCTTTATCCCTTTAAAAAAAATCAAGCACCTTCCAGTCTGTAAGTTGTTCTGCTATATTCAGCAGATCACATTCTCAGTCTGGGCAGGTGGGTGGTAGAGGCGGTTGTCAAAGGAAACTAAAATGTGTTGGGGACCTACTATCACTAGGCAGTGTGGTCCATTCAAGCCTCACGTTATTTATTTATTCCTATTAGTTGTTTAAGTATGTATTCAGTAGTATTGCTATTTATACCAACTACATGAACACATAATTAATCCTAAAACAGCCTTGGGAGAACTGTGGTCCCATTTTATAGATGAGGAAGTAGAGGCAGGTTCAGGAACTTATCCTGAGTATTATAGGTAGGAGATGGCAGAACAGGAGTTTGAATCTAGATGGATAAGTTGGGATTTTGGAGCTGGCATGAATTTCATTGCTGTCTAAATAGCCTGAACCGGCAGCCCTGGGACAGAGGGTGGGACCAGCAAGGCTGTCTTTCTAGGACTGGGAATCTCAGAACTGGCTTGCCTTGATGTGGGAGGTGGGGCATGGGGGCATTTTGCCCTGTCATGTGTGCCACGGCCTTTCCAAGGAGCTGTTCCCAGGTGGCAGCTCCTGTACCACATCCGTCTCGCTGGAAGTTATCTCTCCAGATCGGTCTCCAGGAAGCATCTCCGGGTGGCTTCCGAGCTGGGGGAGAGGCAGGCCCGGCTGCCAGCATCTGACTGGCTGTTATTTGGTTTTCTCTGACTAGATCTTTGTTTCCGTGAAACCATCAGCTGCGGAGGCTATCGGGGCCGCATGCGGCGCTAGCCTGGTTAAGTAAACAGTGTTGGAATATTACCTGTCTGTTAACCTGTCAAAATTGCTTTACGGGCCCCTTTTATCTCTCCCCCCACGGAATTTCCCCTGGAGTTTTCTGCCTGCCCTCCTGCATCCTGCAAAGCTGCCTCCACCCCGAGTCATTAAATATTGTCAGAGTTCCGCCACTTACTGCTGCCTTGTTTGCCCAGTGCAGATAAACCGTTGTTGAGTCTGTGGTGCAGACAGAGAGCACTGGGCTCCCAGCCCCAAGAAAGTCACCACGATGCCCGCCAGGTGGGCGGAGGCGGGGGGGGGGGGCCTCGGGGTCTGGAGCTGCCGCAGCCTGTGGCTCTGATGCCTGGCTGCCTCGCACGCCTCTTCCTTTCCTCTCTGCTCACTCCACCCTCTCTTTAAACACTGACTTTATAAATTGGAGGATCTTAGGGGAACGTCCAGTTCTAAGCCTCAGAGAGGCTAAGACCTGGCTCCGTGGTTTGGTCTCACGCTTGATTGAATAACTTCAAGCGTTCTTTAGAGTCTCTCTTTTTCGCCTCCAAATCACAGTAGGATACTTATAACATCAAACTTACTCTTGCGATCAGTGTCACGAAGTATATTCACAATGTTGTGCAACCTTCCCCACTGTCTAGTTCCAGAACTTTAAAAAAATCACCCCGGAAAGAAGCCTCACACCCACGAGCAGCCAGTCCTCCACCCTCCCTCCTCGTAGCCCCTGGCAACCACGAATCTACTTTCTGTCTCTGTGGATTTGCCAGTTCTGGGTATACTGCACATAAACAGAGTCACACGCTACGTGGCCTTTTGCGTCTGGCTTCTTGCACTTAGTGCGATGTCTTCGAGGTTCCAGAGATTCACTTTTGTCTTCTGCTCGGGGGGCGGGGGGGACCCCTCCAAAGGACAATGGGGCAGTTGCTGGGGATGTCTGGGGTCGTCTTAACTTGGTCCTGGTAGGCTTGAGCCTCTGATTGCTCCATCAGCGGTCTGCTACTACCTGAAACTTTCCACTGCCTCCTGGGGGAGGTCGTTTTGATTTTCATGGAACCCTCCAGGCCCTCCCTGTCTGCCAGGCTGGGCAGAGGCACGTGGGCTTCAGAGTCTGGAGCTGTGGGGCTTGGGGAAGGTTGTGTGGGGAGGGGGCCCTCCTGGGCATCTTTCCACCCCCGTGATCCGGCCAAGTGCTACTATCCTTCCATCCTCTGGATCGGAAATCTGACGGATCCTAGGACCAGTTCCTCATCGGACACCGGGGCTCCGCACATCTCATAGAAGAGCCCTCACCTGTGATCAGAGAGTCCGTGTAACAGCATTAGGCGTGTGGGCTTCGAGTCAGCTGGGCCTTTGAGTCTTCCTTCTGCCCTCACCTAGCTGCGAGCCCTCGGTTTTTCCACCTGTAAAATAGGGATGACAGTGCCCATCCTTTAGGGCTGTGAGGACTGTATGAGGATTAGATGCGCTAATAACCATAAATCACTGTGTCGGGTCTGACGTTTAGGATGTGGACAGTAATTGGTTATTGTTAATAAAATCTAGGATAAAAAAATCAGTGCATTATTCCCTCCCTCAGCTCCCCATCAGCTTTCACCATTCTAGACTTCTGGCAACTTCTGGAAAGTGCACAGGGTTTCAGTGTATTGTTTAACTAGGTGCATTGGCTGTTTTTCAGGATTCTGAAAAGCTCCAAACTCAGATCATGGTTTGGTCTGTGACAAGGAGAAAACCTTGCTTCTATAGAAGTCAGCCACAAAACAAAATGTCCCCATTTCTGCTCTTTTTTTTTTTTTTTTCTTTTGCCACCTTTTTGGGAATTTCTGCCATTCTAAGGCTGTTCCTCGTTCCTGTTTCCATTCCAGTAGGCCGACCCCAGGGATGTTGGTGACACGGCACCCATTAATCTCGTGTGACACAGGTGGGGTCTGGAAAGTATGAAAGAGTTAGTGTGCATCCCGAGGGCCCAGGCCTCACAGGCTAGGGGGGAAGTGACTTCATTTTATTTGCAGCAGGTTTAGTGTAATTCTTCGAAGTTTCTTGAGCACCTACTACGAGAGCATGTGAAGCGGTCTGTGAGATACTGGTGGGCACGTGACATAGGGTTCCACTGAGGGCTGTTGTGGGTAGTGAATGAGGTGTGAAAGTTCCTTGCTGGGTTGCACGTCTGTGACTCATTTGCCCTCAGCCCGTGTGTGTCTTGCAGTGCAGGGGGAAACACCAAGGTCTTACTATAGAGCACAGGGAACTGTATTCAGTATCCTGTGACAGACCATAATGGAAAAGAATATAAAAAAAAAGAATGTATGTGTATAACGGAGTCACCTTGCTGTACAGCAGAGATAGGCACAACATTGTAAATGAACTCCACTTCAATAAAATGAAATTTTTAAAAAGGGGAGGGGGTGGGCCTCTCCCTGCACAGAGTCTGGTTCTCAATCTTGGCTGGTGGTCTGTGGGCCTTTCAGGGGAGCTGGGCAGACACGGGTCTGGCCTTCCAGCTACAGCCTCCTCAGAAGGATGTGTCCATTGCTTTGCTTGGCCTTTGGGACTCAGCTCACTTTTGTTTCCTGAATGATGGAGGTTTTTACTTTTAAGTAAAAAAAAAAAAAAAAAAAAAAAAAAAAAAACCCCCCT
>NW_006780945.1:3506391-3507598 GCF_000442215.2 Lipotes vexillifer
AAAAAAAAAAAAAAAAAAAAAAAAAAAAGACCTCACTTCAGTCAAGCAAAACCATGCCAATTTCCTTCTTTTTTCTCTCTAATAATGTGTGTGTATATATATGTGTATTTTTTCTTTGGGAAGGATAAACTTGTAGATACTTTCCTAAAGTCAGGTTTATTATGTTCTAATTGACATGCAGAAAAACCCACCTTTTTTTGTGTTGAGTGGATTTTCATCTTTCATGTCAGGCTCCCTTCCTAAAATATCCCCAAGATTTCAGTTTGGAGCCTAGCAACTCTATCTACCTACAGATTTGAGTACCTGGGAAGGCATCCCTCCAAGTACTTAACCCTTGAGATGACATTGTTTCAGATAATGTAATTAGAAAGCGGTCCTAGGGAGACGGATAAAAACAGGTGAAGGGATTTTTCTTTTCTTTTAGGGAAATTGAGTAACAGTTGCTAGGTCTTTGCCCAAATGTCTTAAGGAATATGCTAAGCAGAGGAGGTCTGAACTAGAGGAGGTAAGCTGTACGTCAGCAGGAAGGGTTCGGGCAGCCTTGTCCTAACTCCCCGAGGCTGGCCCGGCTGTGCGTGGGTACCTGGAAGACCCCTAAACCACGGACAAGCAGGGATCCACGGACGGCGAGGGTGGATGTGCAGAATACCCTTGAGCGAGCTGCCCCCTCGCTGGGTGGCCTTGTTGTTTGCCTGCAGGAGGCTGAGTCTCCTTTTCTACTTCAGCCCTGAAAGGAGTTTCTTGGGGTCCTGAGCTCTGGGCAGAGACTGCGTCTTTCTCCCCCTTAAGCCTGAGCCCCCCACTCGCTGTGATGCGGGGAGTGTGATCGACAGTGGTCCCGGTGCCTTCCAGTTTGCTGGCTCAGTGCTCAGGTTCCTATGGATTTTGTGTCCCGTTGCTTGGAAACGGGTGGAAATAGGCCAGTTACGATCTAAGTGGGGCAGCTGGACTTCGTGGGCCCACCAGCTTGGAACGAGGCTTCCTGCCCTCACTTTGCCAGTTCCCTCATTGCTCCTGGGTCCTGGGCGAGGAGGGGCGGAGCAGAGCTCTCTACACTCAGATGAGCTGCGTCAAACCGGAGAGGGAAGAGGAGTCAGGAGCAGTCTTTGCTTTTCTCCGCCAGTTGCTTAGCTCCCTCCTGGGGTCCAGGCAGGCGATTGTCTTGCCTTTCAAGCCCTTGGGAGGATGCAGCCAGCCTCCCGGTGTG
>NW_006780945.1:3507684-3511274 GCF_000442215.2 Lipotes vexillifer
GGGGGGTGGGGCGTGGGGGGGGGATGGTGGTGGGGATGCAGCAAGCCTGATAAACAGAAGGGAGGGAGCTTTAGGAGGCCTGAGAGAACAGCTTTCTCTCCTCCCAGCAGCTCACGGGCTCAGAGCCACATCCTGGCTGAGCGATAGATAGAGCCTCCAGCTTCTCTGGGGCCAGGGCTGAGTCACCACGAATCTCCCACAGCGCTGGCAGCGGCTGCTTAAAGAGACCCAGGACTGAAATAAAGGGACTGGTTGGAGGTTCTCCCTGGAGTCGGGCTAGATCAGGGAATGCAAAGGGTCAGAATCTATCAGAATCTTCCGAGATTCGGGGAAAGCCCAGGCCTGTCTTGCCGGGGAAGAGATGAGGGTGGGTCTCTTTGGCTTTGCTGAGGGAGGGAGTCTTCAGGGCAGGCCCTGTGGGCTTTAGCCTGATCCCTTTATTTTAAGCGGTCCTCCTAATAAAGCAGGTTAACATTTATTGAGAGCTGTCTTTCAGCGAAGTCCTTAAAAACGCATTTTCACATTTAAGCCTCCCAGTAGCCACGTGGAGATGGCCCCATTTTACAGATAAGGAAGTCAAGGCTTCCAAGGATGAACTCGCCCAAAGTCAAGAGCAGATCAACAAGTTGCTTCTTTGGGTTTCATCTCTACCCTTGCAGGCCAAGTTCATTTGTCAGTGAGGCTGGTCCACCTGGGTTCCCAACCCTCCAAGGGCTCTTTTCAATTTGTAGCCATAGATGCATTACCGCGTCTGTTAGGTTAATGTCGCTCTCTCGTCCACTGGACTGGGGAGGTGGCTGGTTTTCTTCCACCCTGTGCCTCCAAAACCTGGCACAGAGCAGGTTCTTTAATTGTTAAATGTGTGAATGGACGGATGATCCCAAAGCTCCTGCAGTCCACCTTTCTGCCATCTGGTAGACCCCAGCCTCCTGCCTTGGTTGTGTGCATATGCAAAATAAGGCCCTCTGCACATGGGTGGCCAAGTTCAGCTCCCTCCCGGGAGATTGGCAGAGAGCTCAGCCGCGTCCTGCCCAGCTCCCAACCAGCCCACGCCATCTGTTTGCTACAGCCTGAAGGCTTGGGTGGCCGGTCCAGGGATGCCCTGGTTCCCCTTCCCCTCCTCTCGCTGTTCACCTCTTGGTAGGCACAGTACGGAGGGCCAGCAAGAGGGACCCAGGGGTTAAACCAGCCCTCTTCTGGGAGGCTGGAGGGGATAGGGACAGACTAGGAAAGGACACTGGAGGAACCTGCCAAACCAAGTTCAAAGAGACTGAAAACGCTCTAGAGTTCTTACAGACATTTGCTTACAATGCAAGTAAATACGTACTTGGAGTGATTACAGATGATATGAAGGAACGAGGAACTGATGGTCTTTAAAGGAGGGGCACGGCTGTCCTTGAAGTACGCCCGCCGTCTGGGTTCTCTGACCTGGAGACACTGGGAGGAAGGGGATGTCTGGGGTCCTCAGCCCCCTTCTTTCCAGCAGGTGCTTCCAAGCCCACTCTGAGGTCTGCAGCAGCCACCCTGCCTTGACTGGAATAAAACCCCTGAGCAAAGGAGTACGTTGTTTTGTTTATGCTGTGGCACGGCCCGGGGTGGCGTTCTGGATCCAGGCTGCCCACGTCTGCGTCCTGGCTAAGGCGTCGGTGACCCAGCCAGTAGAGGGGCTTACAGGAAGTTCTCTGTTTCCCTGGTTCCCTCCTCCCTTAGCCCTCAGAGGTGTCACTTCTGTCACCCCTGTAGGAGGTTTGTCTTTTATGCTGGAGCTCTGCGTAGTGCCATAACACCGTGGTTATTCCTAAATGTCAGGCTTAATTTGCTGCCAGTCTTATTTGATCCCAGCAGGCTGTTTTATTTACAGTACGAAGGTCTGTCCGTAGTTCCTCTTTCTGTTGCAGTCTGTGCCTCTTGAGCACACATACGTATTCACAATTAAAAGAAAACAAACACAACACTGAGGGAGTATTGCTTATAGCTCGGGGCTTTGGTCAAGCTTCATGGAAGCGTGGTCACTTTTTTGCAAATTCCGCTTCACGATCCAACACACGCTGACACCCTCACGTGATTCGAATCCTAAGGTCTGATCTTGTCATGGCCTGAGTTTTAATTTAAGGTTGATAGGTTGAATCACCTAAATGTCAGAGATCTCCAATTTGGCCTAAAAGGACTCCACTGGCAGAAATGGCCTGTTTCACCCTGGAAGACGCGAACCACGGTGTTTTGCTTTCTAAGGCTTTGTTTCTCTGTGCAGTAACTCCTTCTTGAATGACTACAGCACTTCAGCAGCAAACGGGAGAAAACATCTCCTCTCTTTGAAAGCCTATTCTTTTTTCTTCCTCCTACTCAGATTCTATATGCTGTTCCTCCATAACGGCCAGGGTCCCATTTGGGAGAGAGGGACAGGAATGTCCCCTGTGCAGACCTTACATCCCTGTAACCAGTTAGATTTTTCTCTTCCCTGGGCAGAACCTCCTGTGGTTTCTGGGTGGAATTCAAAAGTGAAATGGGTTCTCCCAGCCACTCGGGCAGACCCACAGAGGCCCCAGGGATATAATAAGTCCAAGAGTACGGGCATTGTTCTTCTGGGGGAAACGGACCTGGCATCCTTAGCCTCAGAGAGTTGATCCCTCCTGACCTGAAGGTGTGGCCTTGACCAGAGCGACAAGATTGCAAACATTGGGGTGAAGGAAATAGCTCACGGGGCAGCCCTTTCTCCTCCCACAAGATTCTTAACTTCCTGTTGTTTTTTAATCATTTGCCTTTAGAGAAGAGACTCTTAGTTTAAAGCAGTGTTTCCCCCTCTAAGAGGTTGTGTTGTGTATTAATTCAAGCTGAGTTTGGCATGGAAGTGCGGTCCCTCTGACCAGTAGCTTGTTTTTTCTTTTGCTTTTCTTTTCTTTTCTTTTTGCAAGCCAGGATGGCACTTAAGAATTCCCCAGCATGGGGTAGGTCTCCATTTCTCTGAACTTACCCTGTGACGTTTTTTTTTTTTTTTTTTTTTTTTTTAACTCCAGTCATCTCAAATATATAACATTTTGCTGTGCACGGGGACAAAGTGTTTTGCGTTGAAGAATGGAGTCTCCAGATAAACTACGGGCTTCTTTTGGAAGAGAGACCATGGCCACGGTTAGCATGCTGTGCAGGTCCCTGGTTCAAGCTCTCTTTGAGCTGTTTCTAGATAGGCAAGCAGTTTTGTAATCACTACCCTTCCCCCTGTTCCTTTCACCACCAGAAGGAAAAAAAAAAAAGGCATATAACTTTGCTGACTATCAGATCCTTTTGTCCTTCCTGCTACATGCATTACTGCAGAAGCCTGCTCAGAGCTTTCCCTTCTGGGGAGTTCCAAGAGACAGTACAGAGCGATGAGAAGGAGATTAAACTCAGAGAGGGTTGCCCCGTACCCCGAAAGTAACTCCACAACTGAAATGCCAAAGGCCTGAAAATCTCGCGGTCCATCAGGCCCAAAGAGTGGGGCTGGTGGGAATGGGAGAGAATGAAGGTGTAATTTCGGGGTGGCTCTTGAAAATGATCAGTCTGGTTTTGCGGGGGGTGGGGGGGAAATGACTGTCTTAAAAGTCCTTTAACTCTTT
>NW_006780945.1:3511284-3536246 GCF_000442215.2 Lipotes vexillifer
TGGTTGTCTCTCTAGAGTGGGGAAGAGTTGGTGTACCAAGACAGTCTTTTATGATCCCAAATGAATCGAAGTTAAAGTTACTAATCTATTGGCGGGGAGGCAGGTGGGTTCAGGCTTTCAGGACGAGAGTGCGACCCAGTGAATGAAAAGCCTTGAAGGACATACTCTTGACCTGCTCTCAGCGTACTTCTAGACATTCATCCTGATGCTATCTCAGACAGGTGTGCACAGCATGGATGTTTGCCTATCCTACACTGACGGAAATGCCCTTTGAAAGGAGGGTATCACCCACTGATAGAATGGGAAGCTAGGGAGCTGTTGAAAGTGCTGTTGGACATCTCTCTATGTTGATACAGAAATACGTTCATGACGCACGGTTGAGAAAAAGCAATCTGTTTCAAAACTATACGCGTGTACTACAATGTGGTACCCCAGACTGGATCCTGGAACAGGAAAAAGACATGGGTAGAAAATGCCGCGGAGCGGCTGGGCCCGTGAGCCGTGGCCGCTGAGCCTGCGCGTCCGGAGCCTGTGCTCTGCAACGGCAGAGGCCACAACAGTGAGAGGCCCGCGGACCGCGGGGAAAAAAAAAAAAAAAAAAAAAAAAAGACATGGGTAGAAAAACTGGGATGATCCAAATAAAATCTGTCTTTAACAGTAAGGTACCGATGTTCCTTTCTTAGTTTTGACAGATAGCTATGGTTATGTAAAATATTCATGACATTTTATCCTTCATGGGTGAAGGGCACACGGGAACTCTGTACGACCTTTGCAACTTTTCTGTTTATCTAAAATTATTCCAAAATAAAAAGTTTAAAAAAAGCATATGAGAACACTTAAAATTTGGGGGAGGATTTTTAACTAAAAGATTAACAGAGGGCTTCCCTGGTGGCGCAGCGGTTGAGAGTCCGCGTGCCGATGCAGGGCACACGGGTTCGTGCCCCGGTCCGGGGAGATCCCACATGCCGCAGAGCGGCTGGGCCCGTGAGCCATGGCCGCTGAGCCTGCGCGTCCGGAGCCTGTGCTCCGCAACGGGAGAGGCCACAACAGTGAGAGGCCCACGTACAGCAAAAAAGAAAAAAAAAAAAAGATTAACAGATTGCCTCTGAGTGCTGTGATTATAGGTGATCTTAATTTTCTAGTTTCCAATGAGAGTTATTTTAGGTTAAAAAAAATCAATAAAGCTCATTCTGTCTGGCAAAGGAAAGTAGCATACGGATATAATTTTGTTGTTATCATTGTTCTGATCCGATAGCCCGTCTCTCGCTCCATTAGATTTCATAGAGTCCTGCAGGATTTTCAGTTCTTCCTTCTGGGTACAGCCAGGCAGGCAAGATGGTCTATGATGAAGAGCATATGATGAAGCCTCTCTGGAATCAGGGAGACCTGTGTTTGACTCCAGCCGTGTGGTCTTGGCCAATTACTTACTTTGTCTGTGGATCATTTTTTCAGAATCTGTAAAATGGGTTTTATGACCCTGATCTCATAAGGCCATTTCTAAGAGCTAATTGAAGTAATACTGTGTTCCTAGCAGTGGATGCCTAGGTGGTCTCTCTCCCTAAGAGAATCTGATGTTTGCTGTGTCTTTACCCTGAATACATCTTTTCTGAAAACGTCTACACTAAAGCATTACCACTTATATGATAGAAGAGAGTGTGAATTATATTTATTTGTTAATTCACTTAATAAGAATGTATGGGCTGTTACTAAAACGTTGAGTATTGGAGAATCATGATCTTGCTGTTCCCAGTTCATTCCCACCGTCCCGTGCCCTGTGCCCAAATAATATTTGCAGGTTGCATTTGTATATGTTGTGTCTAAATGGGGACAATTGGAAAAAAATCCTTCGTAGGTGTGATTTTTTTTTTTTCCCCTCTCTCCCTCTCAGCCCATATTCTCTCATAAAGGTGCATTGACTTCAAATGTCCTTTCCCTTCCTTACCTCTAAGTACTTGAGAAGTCTCCGTGTGTCCCTGGGGGCGTGGCTGTGGTCATCATCCCTTGTGGTATGATAAACTGATAAAAGATGTTTCCATAAACTCGCTTGTCCAGGAAGGTTGACCCCAGGATGGTCAACTCAGAGCCGGAGCCTGGTGCTTTCCTGCGGAGAATGGAATGTTCTGCCCTGGAAACCATGCCACCTGCATTCTGAAAGCAGCCGGGCCACTGCTGACCTCTCTAGAAAGGTCACTAGAGCCTGTCGGAGCCTCCCTGTCCTCCATAATAGCATATGGGCTGCTTAGTTTTCCTGGGTCTAATGTTCTGTGATTCTGGAGAGGCACCATCCTCACTCACCCTCCAGAACACAAGACAGAAAACATCCCCAACCAACATCAGAGGCTCAAAGGCTTTGAACATACCATTTAGGAAGATGTTTATTTAATATTGGCTAAAAATAGACTACTTTACCTTTGGAAAAAAAATTAAATAACTAGGAGGGCTTCAAAGCATTTCCTCTCCCTTCTGCTTTCCAGGAGGAGAAATATTTTTCAAAGTCATTTGAATATTAAAGAGGAGGGCCCCAAAAGCCCTTGGTATCGGAGATGGAGATCAATGAGTCAGTCAAGTATTTTTCAGAAGGTGGTTTTGTGCACAGTTTGAAACAGGGACCCTTCCCCTGCCCCGTGATGTCCCTTCTTCCTTTCCCTTTCCCTTTTTTATTTCCTGCTTCAACCCTGTATGTGTGCCGAGAAACTTAACCCATTTGTTTCTGAATCATTTCCACTTAACTCATCAAAATGCTATTTAGTGAGAGGTATTTCAAGTCCAAGAGGTACTTAATCCGAGGAACAGGAAATTGTATCTTGTGCAGAGTAACTGACTGCAGACCCAGGCTGCACTGACTTTGGTCTTGAGCCAGACCCCGAAGTGAATCTCTACGTCAAGTGGCTTTAAATCCAGCCCTGAGTGCCTCCCAGGTCTGGCCTGCCTCTCGACTCTGCCCAGCCTCCTAAATCTATACTCCATGGGTTTGTGTGAACAGCTCTGAAAACTCATCACATTAGTGTTCTTTTCACATGAAGCTGTTTGAGGTGCCCTTCATCCCTCCCACCCCCAAATTTTGTAATGGAAAATTACAAAGATGTGTACAAATTGAAAGAATCATACGTTGAGCACCCATATACCCACCGCATCGATTCTATAATCGACTTTTGCTGGACTTGCTTTATCACATGTCCAGCCTAATTTCCAGGCGTCTTACTGTCCCATATTCTTCGATCCATTCAAAGTAAGTGACACGCGTGCATATGCTTCCCTCCAGATACTACAGCGTGCATATCATTAGCTGGAATTGGATATTTGGTTGCACGGTGTTTTGGGTTTCGTTTTAAGGTGAAATTTACATGCACTGTTCTGCACAGATCGGAAGTGTCCCATAGAGACAGACGCTACCAGCACCCCAGCAAGGTCCCGCGTGGCCTCTGCCAGTTTGTCCCCACCCTCAAGCTCCCAGTGGCAATGACTCTGCTGATCCTTTTTCTCCCCAGATTAGTTCTGCCGATTCTGAGGGGATCTTCATGTAAACAGAGTCATGCAGTGTGTATTCCATCCTGTACCTCTTACTCTTTTACTCAGCACAGTGTCTTTGAGATTCATCCACGTTATCACACGTAGCAGAGGTTTGTGCCTCTTTACCGCTGGGTACTGCTCTATCAGATGACTACTCCGCAGTTTGTCCACCCCCCTGTTGATGGGTTCCTGCCCTGTTTCCAGTTTGGGTTTTTTTTTTTTTTTTTTTTTTTTGCAGTACGCGGGCCTCTCACTATTGCGGCCTCTCCCGTTGCGGAGCACAGGCTCTGGACGCGCAGGCCCAGCGGCCATGGCTCACGGGCTTAGCTGCTCCGCGGCAAGTGGGATCTTCCCGGACCAGGGCACGAACCCGTGTCCCCTGCATCGGCAGGCAGACTCTGAACCACTGCGCCACCAGGTAAGCCCCTGTTTGGGGCTTTTTTGAATAAAGGTACCTTGAACGTTCTTGAACAGAACTTCTTGTGGACACATGTTTTCATTTCTCTTGGGTAAATAACTAGGAGTGGAATCGCTGGGTCACAGAGTAGGTATCTGTTTAGTTTTGTAAGAAGCCACCAGACCTTTCCCCAAAGTGCCTGCAGCCTTCCACGCTCTGACCAACAATGCGTGAGTGTTCTGGTTGTCCCTCTAACATTTGGTGCTGTCACCTTTGACTGGTTCAGCCATTCTGGTGCGTGTGTGGTAGTATCACATGTCCTCACTTTTTGATATGCGTGTTGCCTCTGCTTAGATACACTGTAGGTTGAGAGGGCAGGAGGAGGGATGCTGATGTAAGGATGTCTTCCTGGGCCAGCTTCCCTCTGGTTTGACCTCTGAGGACCTCAGGAACCTTCCTTTCTCTTAGGAAACCAGAACTTTCTGATTCCATTTTCCAGTCTCGCTCTTGCGGATCTGTTTTCCCTCCTTAGATGATAAACGTCTCCGTGGCAGGCACTGTGTCTCCATCAGATTCCCAGTGCAGGGAGCACAGCAGGGCTCCTCGGGGATTTGGGCAAGCACAGCTCATTCCTGTGACTCTAGGACCTTCTACATCACCAGACCTAGCCCCTGAGACCAGGAAGGGCTCTTCAGGTCAGCTGGGTCCCCATGTCCAGCGGAATGAGAGGCACATAATAGATAATCAACATCTGAATAAGGGGATAGAGTTGCCTTTTCCTTCTTGCAAGTTTTTTTATCCATTGATTCAATAAGCGTTGCCTAAGGGTCTGCTGTTTCCACGGTGCTAAGCTGGGGGCTGAGGGCCGTTTGGAAGTAAATAACCCATGGTGCCTGCCTTGGGGTACTCTGTGTGTTCAGGATAGAAGGTGAATGAAAGCAGCTGGACTTCCAGGCAGGAGGTGGTCAATGCTGGGAAAGATTTGAGGGAAGGAAGTGCACACTGTCACTTGTCACCGGCATGAGTGACCCGGCTGTGGCTTATCTCCGAAGCCTCCATGTGCCACGGGATCATCATGGTTTCCACCTCACAAGGTGGTTGTGTGGATTAGAATCCCAGCTGAGAAAGTCCCGAGCATGATGCCTGGTACCGAAAGCTCACTGGAAGAGAGAGAGCTTGCAGAATCATTGCGTTTACAGGTGTGTTCGATCTGGGACTCAAAAGCCATTCAACTCCAGTGGGTAAGGTGGATCTCTCCCAGCAAAGGTATAAATTCCTTAAAAGCTGGGATCATCTCATCTGATTTTTCTGGGCTCTCCCTCGAATATATTGTCCCGAGTCTATGACTGCAGACCGAGTGTACGCTCCATGTCCAATGGAGATCCATGTGTAAGGGCTTTTTTTTTTTTTTTAATTTTGAAAAGGAAGCATAAAGCCCACAATGGGTGTGGCCCTAGCTCTGCCCACAGACCTGGATAATCTCAGACAGGCTCTTCAAACCAGTGTTTTAAAATTACAACAATGGATGCTTCATAAGGATTTGATGATATTCTTGGACTCAGGACCCAGACTTCTCTTCCTGCCCAGCCGCGGGCGATGGGGGCTCACCCGGCTGAGTTTGGCCTCTTCTTAGTAACAACGATTGTAAATAATCAACGTGAGACGCCTACAGGGATGAGCCTTTGTGAAGGATGGAATCATGGCCCTGTTTCTGAAGTATGAGCGTGGAGAGAGCTGGTGAGCCGACAGGAATCGGAAATCTCCCTGCAGTTGGTCCTTTGCGTCCAGTTCACTTTGGCGTCGCTTCCCAGGGCTCCGCACGTCAAATCACCCTCCACCGTTTCTTCACCTGCCTTCCCCTCTGGGTCCTGTCTCCATAGCACCCTTCTAACATCTGGGCCTGATGTGAGAGGCAGAGAACCGTCTGGATTCCCCTCCCGGCCTCCCTCTCCACCGCCCTTTTGATCCAAGATTGAGTAAGAGACATTGGCAAGAAACTGGGCAAGACAGCTCAATTGTTTGAACTTGCAGAGAGAGGGGGAGGTGGGTTCTCTTCTGCCAGTGACTCATGGACCCGGTCACCCCCACCCCCCTGCCCTTGGAAAGGTCAAAACCCGATACAAAACCAGCAGCACACCACAAGCAAGCTGCCCCCTTGTCTGTACACACACTCAGAGTTCAGACACCCCTGGAGAGGGGGTCCCCCAGGATGAGTTCCTTCTGATCTGATTTGCATTTCCGGCTCTGTTCTGTGGCATCAACATCCTGTTTTAGGGGCTTGCTGTGTGGATGCAGGGTGTGATTCTGAGGGTTAGGGGACCGGGCCACCCTGCTTAAAAGCCAGGGTGATTGGACCGTGCCCCATACAGCACGCTTTCCCCCTGCCTACCCTGCTCCCCTCCGTCCCCCCAACCCAGTGGTGTTGCAGGGGGGGGGGTCCCCTCTCCCCGGAGCTCTGGGAACAGCTTTTTCTCTGTTTCCTGGACTCTGAAGGCAGGAGCTGGGGTTCCCGGGCCTGCAGTGCGGGCAGATCATGTAACTCATCCAGGCTTCATTCCTATGCAGGACAGGTAGGCTGCAGGCTCTAACAAGCCGCCAGCCAGGCTCCACTGAGGCCTCGGCACCAGTGGAAATTTTAAAAAAAGAGCGAGCAGGAGGGAGTGAGCAAAGAGAGAGAGGGATTATTTTGTTTCAACTTGTTTGAAAGCAGGATCTGTGGCCAGTTGGGGTTTTTTTTTTTTCCCTCCCCCCACTTATTTACACAGTCTGTTCAGAGACACACCAGGGCCTGTTTGGATTGGGTGTTTGCTTCGGAGACCGGCCAAGGATTTCAGCTCTGTGCGTTGGCACTGCCATCTCGGCGGCACCAGGAGGCCCAGCCGGTCACAAGACCTCACGGGGCCTCCTTTTGCTCTCTGCTTATCCTCCTTTCACCTCCTCTGCTTCCCTTGCTGTGAGTGAGGCTGCCCGCTGAGTGGACTTCGCCTTCAGATTGAGAGCTTTTGGAGGCCAGGGCAGGGGTGCGATGGGTGGAAAAGACAGAGAGAAGGGCTGGGGTGCAGACCTTGGGATCGATGCTTTTCTAGAAGCGTCTGGATTCCCCGAGGGTCTGTGATGAAACTTGCAATGTGTGGACTAGTTCCAGGCTTGGGGAGGTAAGCGGTGGCCGGAGCCCCTGGAAGTGTGTGTAAGGGATGTTCTCTTGGGGATGGTGAGCTGGAATAAGGCTTGTCTGGGGAGGTAGAAGAGAGCAGAGCCGGCCAGCGCTGCGTTCCAGGCCTTCGCCACGCCAAGCGGGTTGCAGCCTCAGCATCCCTCGGCAGCTGGAAATGCAGACTCGGGCCCCACCCAGGCCTACTGAATGGGAAGCTGCATTTTCACAAGGTCCCCAGGTGGTTCGTGGGTGCCTGAAAGGCTGAGAAGCACAGCTCTGGGTCCGTGGTTCCCAAGGGGAGTTTCCTGACATCCTTCTCGTACCTCGAGATGCCCTTTTCTCTGTCTTTCCACTCTTGCACAAAAGGATTCTTTGGAGAATGTTGCAAAATGCACATCCCACCCTCACCCCCGCCTTGGAAATTAATATGCTTATATCTGCTGGGGGAAGTCTCAGAAGTTCTGCAGGAAGAAATCTGTTTAGTTTGCTTTAACCCAGTGTCTCCCCAGTTTGACTCAGATCTGCCATTTCTCCCCCTGGAAACAAACTACTCTGGTGGGTCAGAGTTTACCCTTGGGATCTTCCAAGGGGCTTACGTTTACTGTAGAAAAGAGGAATAGAACATAGTGGTTACGATGTGGACTCAAGCTAAATGCCTGGGTTCTGATCATGGCTCAGCCACTTACTAGGGGTGTGACTTTTTGCTGTTATAGAGCTACTCTGTGCCCTTGGTTTTGCCCTCTGTAAAATGGGAAGAGCGATAGCACTTGCCAGATAGAATTGTGGTGAAGTTTAAATCATTTAATACAGACTTAAATCAGGAGAGTGCCTGGAATGTAGGAACCCCTTACTAAATATCGGCTAGTTAATTTTGAGTCTCACTTTCTTGGGGTCAGTGTCTCCCAGGGAGTCTAGATGAATAATCCCAAACCCCGCTGTGCATCAGAATCACACAGGAAGGAAGCTCTTTAAAAGGCACAGTTTCCAGAGCCTCACACCAGGTCCACTGAGTCAGTCTCCAGCAGGAGGGCCTGGGAACTTGCCTTTCGTGAGTTCTGTGGGTGATTCCGACGCAGCAAAAAGCCTTTTCTTAGGTGGCTGGGGAGCTACAGCAGTAGAACTGGTCTTCTGTAGCTGAGTAAAGGGCAGCCCTGACATCCCACCGGGCAGCCCTGACGTCCCACCGGGCAGCCCTGACGTCCCACCCTGGTTTAAGCCCAGCCCTTCCGTGGGGAGTGTGCAGTCTGGTCTGGGACCTGAAATTAGTGGCAGAACCTTCTCTCTGCTCTTCAGTCTCCACATCTATAACATGAGAGAGCCATGCAGTGTGGTCCTTGGGTTCACCACATCAGAATCATTTGGGACTTCTTGCTGGAAATGCAAACTCTCAGGCCCTACCCCAGACCTACTGAATCAGAATCTGCATTTTAACAAAATCCCTGGGAGGTCCTTGTTAAACAGAAACAGCACCTCTCCATTTGCAGGAGTCAGATGCCTTCTTTCTTGATGAAAGGAGAGCTGGGTGAAGCTGAGGATGGTGCTGAACTGGTGAACATCGACTTGGTGACCCTCTGGTATCCATTCATTCTGGAGAAGAGGAAATGGGCTTCAGGAGCCTCGGGGATTATGGTCACATTGATGAGATCGTTTCCTGATGTTGAAGGTTGTGAGTTCCTGGGAAGGTTTGCAGGAATAAGTAAGCTTTGGACAGGCGTCTCTAGAGTTTATTAAAATGAGATTGGTTGCTATGCATCCATTTTGCAAATGTCTATCTAGCTAGGGTTAGGGTTAGGGCCAACTCTGTGCTAAGCTTGGGTACCAGTAAGTTGAGAATCACTTGTAGGAGGCAGTGATTCTGTATCGCTGCTGTTTATATTCATGCTTCTCATCGCGAAGGAGAGGCACATACGTGCTTGTGCGCAGAGCTTTGCACGGACCAGCAGGGCCCTCTGGCACGGCTGATGGCCTTGCGGCGGTGTATCACTTATCTACTGCTGTGTAACAAACCGCCTCAAAACTTAGGGGCTTAAAACAGCCGCAATTTTATTGTTCATGATTCTGGAACCTGGGCTGGGCTTGGCTGGGTGATTCTTCTGTTGGTCTGGGTGGTAGCTGCTTGGGAAGTTTCATCCAGCTGCGGGCTGGGCTCCGCTGGGTCACTGAGACACCGGCCCTTTCTCTGTATTATCCTGATCATCTCAGGGCTTCTTTTTCTCGACATGGTCTCTCTACGTGATCCCTCCTATAGGGCAGCATGACTGCTTACACGGCTGCCAGATCTCCTTAAGACTTAGGCCTGGAACTAGCACAGCATTGCTTCTGCTACATTCTATGGGTCGCAGGGCCAGCCTGAATTCAAAGGTGGACTGCGTGAGGCTGCGGTATCAGGAGACGAGTTTCAGTGAGAGTCGCCGACCTGATGTTAGCACAAGGAGTTGAGGCTGCCGATCCCTAAAGCTGGCTGATGGGAGAGGTCTCATCTTGTATCTGAGAAAGACAAGACTGACTCTGAATCACGGCTCTGAGCCCTCCATTACCTTTTCCCATTCCCTCCATATTTCTAGCTGAATGCTTTGTGGCTAAACTCCCCTTCCTCAGTATTTTTTTTTTAAAAGTTTAGTCTTTTTTTTTTAAAATAAATTTATTTATTTTTGGCTGAGTTGGGTCTTTGTTGCCGTGCGTGGGCTTTCTCTAGTTGCGTCGAGCGGGGGCTACTCTTCGTTGCGGTGCACGGGCTTCTCATTGCAGAGGCTTCTCTTGTTGCGGCGCACGGGCTCTAGGTGCGCGGGCTTCAGTAGTTGTGTCTCGTGGGCTCTAGAGCGCAGGCTCAGAAGTTGTGGCACACGGGCTTAGTTGCTCCGTGGCATGTGGGATCTTCCCGGACTGGGGCACGAACCCGTGTCCCCTGAATCGGCAGGTGGACTCTCAACCAGTGCGCCACCAGGGAAGCCCCCCTCAGTATTTTTTAAAAGCAGTAGTGCCGTCATTTTTCTGGTTATCAGACTCTAAAAAATGAAGTGAGGTTCAGCCCTTCCCCTTCTGTCGGGTCTCTGATGAGGTTTCCTATCCAGCTGAACACAAAAGGGGGTATTGAGCAGGGATTGGCGGGACTTGGTGGCTATTTCTGTTGCTACCACCTCGTGGAGGTTCTTCCTGATTTATTGAGAGAACCTCTCACTGGCCCCTCACCCACACCCATGCCTGTCCAGTCTGTTTACTTCTGAAACGATCACTTTCATTGCCCCTACACACAACCTATGATGGATTTCTAGATCCTACGAGATAGATTGGAATTCCTTGGGTATCGATGGAATCCTTCCTCAGCCCTTTTTAGGCTGACCCCTTTCTGCTCTGAAACAGAATCTGTGATTCATCTAGGGTGGTCTTCTCAGCGCCCCTCAACTCCGGGGCTGGTTCTCACTTCTGCACGCCGGCTTTCCTCCTGTCCTCTCCCGCTGATTGGAATCAGTCCTGTCTTTTGAAGCCCCCTTTGAAGTCCTACTTTCTTCATGACACCTTCTCTGAACACCCGAGTCACAAAGAGTCTCCCGTAGCACTCAAATCCTTGAGCATGTATCATCTTTACTGGTCATGTGGGAGCCGCTCATGGCCTGCTTTAGTCTATTAATTCTCTCTCTTCTGTGACATTGCAGCCTTTGAAGCGATGCCTCTATCTTTCAAAAAATAATAATAAAATAAAACACATCCTCATGGCACTAAATTCAGAGCTATATCCCCTGTAGGGGATAGTTCTTAAATATCTTTTTTTCTGTTGGAGAGACGCCCTTTTTGTTCTCGATCAAGATCTGTTCTCTCCGTGCTGAAGTTATTCTAAGATGTTGCCTGCCCAAAGGGCGATCAGTCATCCTACCAGGAAGCAGAGTCCACGTGGCGTTAATACCATCTTTGAAATCGCAGGACAGAGAAGTAGGTATTTCAGGGGCTCTGGAGGCTGACTTGTCCCAGTTCAGCTCCTGGCTCTGCCTTTGCTAAAAACAAACAAACCGGTGTTTCTCAACTGGGCTGTTGCTGGTGTTTAAGTAGAGAAAGTCTTGCGTGATGCAGGTCTTCAGCAGGGATGACACCTGCCTACCCACGCGTTGTGACAAAGCCAAGATGTCCCCGCATCATGGGTCCCCAAATGCCCCACTTGAGAACCTATGAGACTATCTTGAGGTTGTCTTTGGACAGGAGATTTATCCTCCTACGACTCTGCAATCAAACCTTAGAGGGTTGTTGTGAGAATTACATTAGGGCATGACGTAAAGTGTCTGGTACGTAGCTAATGTTTATTGAGCACTTAGGTTATTAATTTATTGAATAATCATCGTGGTCACCAGATGACACGTGACCACTCTGGAAGCAGGCCGACGGTCTGGAACAGGCTTTTCCTTTCTCCTCTCTGACTGCTCTTTTGCCCAGGTGGCTTCGGCAGCCGTCTGTGCTTCTCTTTTCTTGTCTGGGGGGGACACACCTGTCCTAACCTGCCTACAGGGTGTGGCGAGATTACAAATCCTTGGTAAAGCACTCATGTCATTCCGAAGCGGCCATTGGCTTCTTTGCTAATTGCACATATGAGACTTTGCAAATTTGTCTTGGGAACTAAAAGGCAATTTGACAGATGTTTATTAAGTGCCCACTATGAGCCTGGCCTAACTAGGAACTAGAGTGGGCCACGAGGCCAGGAAAAAATAAGTGCAAGTTTATTTCTATCCTTGTTTGTTGCTAGATTGTTCCCACCTGTTCACTCTTGGAACTGCTGAGTGTGTGGGTGTGTGCGTCTGTTTGCATGTGTGCAAGTTGCGTTTTCGGACGGCAGTTGGATAGAGGAAATGAGGGCAGAAGCAGGGAGATGGTAGTTGTGCTTAATAGCTGGAGGAGAAATAGAAAAAATTGTCAACTGGCCTGCTTTCCTACATGCGATGGTAGCTGGCTCGGTTCAGTAAAGTGTTGAAAACTCACCTCTGGAAATGGGGCTGATGGGCAAGCAGGTCTGATTTGCTGAAGTGGGACTGCCTTCTCATTGATGACTTCTTTCGCGGATACCTTGTTTTTCCGACTGTGCCTCACCTCGCCAGGTGTGGTCGATTCCTTTGGATCCTGCCAAGTGAAATGAGGGCTGGGGGCGGAGGCAGCGACCCCAATAATTACATGACACAACCTTGCCAGATGGAGAGCAAAGGGCAGGAAGAGCTGTTCCCCTTCAGGTGTGAGGCACCTTGTCCAAGGCGTTCCCGATGTTTAGGGCTTTAAGTTTAATGGTGACTTAATCAGGGTGACAAAAAGGGTCCTTGGTAAGGAGGGAGTCCATCCATCACGTAAGAGAGAAGGAACTTGGTTCTTGTCTCTGCTCCCCGGAGCTCACAGTCAGTTCTTTTCATTCAGGTCATAGAAGACCTCTTCTAGTGAGTGTACAGTGCTGAGTCCATCTGAGTGGAAGACAGTCAACCCGTGGGTCTTGGGCCAGATCTGATCCGTAGGTGTGTTTTGTTGGGCTGACAGTGTCCGGTGTTTTTCTTTTTAAAAAAATAATTTTTTATTGGAGTAATTTATAACGTCTTAGCTTCAAGTGTACAGCAAAGTGATTCAGTTATACGTATACATATATCTATATTCTTTTTCAGATTCTTTTCCATTATAGGTTATTACAAGATATCGAATGTACTTTCTTGTGCTATCCAGTAGCTCCTTGTTGTTTATCTGTTCTATGTGAGTAGTGTGTACCTGTTAATCCCAAATTCCTCATTTATCCCTCCCCCCATCTTTGCCCTTTGGTAACGATAGGTTTGTTTTCTGTGTCTGTGAGTCTGTTTCTGTTCTGTAAACAAGTTCATTGTATCATATTTATTTTTTTAATTGAAGTTCAGTTGATTTACAGTGTTGTGTTAATTTCTGCTGTACAGCAAAGTGATTTGGTTATACATATATATACATTCTTTTTAAAATCTCTTCCTTTCCATTATGGTTGTATCATATTTAGGTTCCACATATAAGTGATAGCAGATACTTGTCTTTCCCTGTCTGACTTACTTCACTTAGTATGATCATCTCTAGGTCCATCCATGTTGCTGCAAGTGGCATTATTTCATTTTTTTTATGGGTTTCTTAAAGTTAGTCGCCAATATTGCCGATTGCAATATCTCATTTAAAAATCCCGTTTTCCAGCTTCTCTTGAAAGGTCAGAAAATCTGGCAGCAGTGGCCTTTTCTTTCCCAGATGGCAAAAATCAGCGAGCTGAGTAATGCTGTCACCTTAAGACTGGACATTGGCTCTCAACGTATTCAAGTCCCCACGACTCCTGCCCCGACCTCCATCATGCCTGGCCCTCACGGTGGCCTGATTTCAGTTACTGCTGGGCCCGAGAGCATTCAGTCCGCATGCTAACCTCCTCTCGGATGCTGGGCCAGGAGGTGATGCTATGTGAGGTGCAGAGACTTGGCTGCCGGTTTCTTGGGGCCAGTGGTACCGCCAAGAATGTGTGAATCTCTGCTGCTGGGTCAAAAGACCAAGGGTTCAGAAGCCTCGTTCCGGCCACCCTTGACTTTCACGGTGACCTGCCAGCAATCATTTCACCCGGGTCAAGCCAGTGGCAAAGTGCCAAATACCAGGGCTTCTGAATACGTCTGCCATGGAACCATTTAAGAGGGGGAAAACGTCCCCACATGAATTTTTACCTACATGGCTCTCCTTACTTTTCTCATTCTTCCCCAGTGTCGTATATCTTAGGGGCAAACATTGTTCTGGGAGTTCAGTTAAAGTCATTCTAGTGGACAGGACCATTTTGAAAAACTGTCGGGCAGCGTTTACTAAAGTTGAACGTATATATACTTTATGAACATCAATGTATACCCAACAAAAGTATGTTCACATTGCACGCAAAGATGTTACTAGAATGCTCATCGCAGCCCTTTAAAAAAATTTTTTTATTGATGTGTAGTTGATTTACAATGTTGTGTTCATTTCTGCTGTACAGCAAAGTGACTCAGTTATACGTATAGATACATTCTTTTTCATATTCTTTTCCGTTACGGTTTATCCCAGTGTATTGAATATAGTTCCCTGTGCTATATGGTAGGACCTTGTTGTTTATCCATCCTATATGTAATAGTTTACATCTGCTAATCTCAAACTCCCAACCCATCCCTCCCGCACCCCCTCCTTCCTCCTTGGCAACCACAAGTCTGTCCTCTGTGTCTGTGAGGCTGTTTCTGTTTCGTAGATATGTTCATTTGTGTTGTATCTTAGATTCCACATATACGTCATATCATATGGTATTTGTCTTTCTCTCTCTGACTTACTTCACTTAGTATGATAATCTCTGTGTCCATCCATGTTGCTGCAAATGGCATTATTTCATTCGTTTTAATGGCTGAGTAATATTCCATTGTATAAATAGACCACATCTTCTTTATCCATTCATCTGTCGATGGACATTTAGGTTGTTTCCATGTCTTGGCTATTGTAAGTAGTGCATAGCAGCCCTTTTTAAAATAGCCCCCAAATTAGAAAGCACCCAAATGCCTGTCCACAGTAGAATGAATAAATAAGACTGTGATTGATTCATTCACTGGAATACTATACAGCACTCAAAACTGAGTGAGCTACAGCTGCAGCATGGATGCATCTCCCGAGCATAATGGTGAGTGAAAGATAAACAGAGGTGCTGCACAGACCAGAGAAAGACTGTGTACTGTATTACTATAGTTACATAAAGTTCAGAAACAGGCAGAGGTAATCTGAGGTGTTAGAAGTCAGGATAGTGGTTGTCCTTGGTTGATGGTGCCGACAAGAAGGGCTTCCAGGAGTAATGGTAATGATCCTGTGTCTTGATCTGAAGTGTTAGTTACATGGATATGTTTACCTTGTGAAATTCAATGAGCTGTACTCTCATGAAATGTGCATTTTTCTGTTGTATATTTTATTGCAATACAAACTTAAAATTCATAAAGGCAAAAAACACAAAAACCCAACCTAAGAGGTTCAGCGTTGTAATTTCCAAGTACCCATGCCAGGATTTTTGTACAGAATCCTATATCCATCAGAGTTCTTGTTTGCAAGCAACAGAAATCACCCCTGGCTGATTTAAGCTGGAAAAAGATTTATTAAAAGCAGATTGCATTGGCTCGGCATCTCCGTGAGGGTGGGGGAACCAGGTTTGGAGGCTCTGCAGCCAGGAACATGTCTCAAATGCTGTCAAGTTGGTCTGATGACGACATCGCTTCTAATCACTGGGCACTTCCATCACAGCCTACACCACTGATGCTGGGTGCAGGAGGCTGAACTAGAGCTGCTGCCTTTCCAAGCAGTCCATCCTTTCTGCCGCTGCTGTTACCGCATCCTCTCCAGAGAGGATTTCTCAGGACTTACGTTGCTTTGTATTACTGATCCAGGCTCAAAGTCAGGCATGGGTGGGACTGACTGGGGGACCCCAGCCCACTGGTCTCTCCCTACATGCAAGGGAAACTGCAGAAAGAAGGACTAGACATTTTCAGCTTCAGTAGCAGGTGGCAGGCCCGCGGGGGCATTCCCCAAACTCAGGAGATTGACAGATGTCCACAAGCGAGATGATCTGCCTGGTAACAGCCAACTGGATCTCTCAGCTTCCGGCGGCAGAAGCTTTCAGTGTGACGATCCACATCTTGCTGGTCCTTCCTAGACCAGAGGGAAAGTGTGGCCACAAAGAGAAGTCTTTTCTCCTTTACCACAATCCCAGAGTTCTCAGGCAGCATGGAAGGGGGCATTCAATCCAAGTGCCTTGAAGGGGCAGGATGGAAATGAAGATACTTGCTAAATGGGAAGCTTGTACCAAAGCTTCTCCCCGAAATCCTAGGGCTGGGGGTGGGTCCCAGAGTCAGAGCAGTCAGCTCTGCAAAGAGATGTGTTGGCAGGATACTTGAAGGGCACCTGGTACAGCCTTCCACCCACTGCAGGAATTGTTTTTTTGCTTATTGGATGACATTTCATTGTGCCCAAATTTTCTTGTTGTTTTAAAAATAAATGAATGTATTCTCAATATTATCCACAGAGAAAAAGTAAGACTGTTTCTCCAGCAGTCATAATTTGAAATACGTCTGCAGGGTGTTGTTAAAGCTTGATGTGATCGCGTCTTTGTATTTGTGCTTTTTGGGCTCATGTTACGGATTTACTTGGGCAAAGTCACCTACTCTTCCTAAGCATCAGTTTCCTCTGCTGTACATGGAGGATGATAAGGTTGTTGAGGGAAATAACAACCTTTATGGTGAAGGTGAAGCATCAGTGGCTGTTAAATTAGTGGTAATAACAAGTGGGTTAGTGAGCCGTAACCTGGAGGGTTTGGAGGCAAAATGTATTTGCAGATAATATACTACAGCCTGATGCCCCTTTAGCTCTCTAGTAACTGTCCTGACACTTGCACTTTGGGCAAAGCTGGGAGAAACACCTGGCCGGGCTCGCCATCTGCAGAGCCAGCTCTGCCGGCTGGAAGGATTGTCCTGGCAGGTTGCTGACCGGCCCGCTGTGCAGAAGCCCGTGGAGCTCATGGCCGTAGTATAAACAGGATGGAAGGAAGACAGGGTGCACCACGTGTTGCCCATCTTCCTCTCTGTCCCCTCTCTTGGTCACCTCCTGTCCCCTGGCTCATGCCACACTCCGGGCAGCCTGATGGGAGAGGAGCCCCCTGTTTGTAGGGACAGGACAGGCCCCAGGACAGGAAGATGCTCACTGGAAGAAAAGGCTATGCCAGCAGCCCAGTCCACCTGAGCTGGGCCCAGCAGGGAAAGCTCTGGGACTGCAAGAGGTTAAAACGTGCCCCTGTGTTTACTTTTGTTGGCTGCCACACTGCATAATAATCTGTCAGCACGTCAGGTGCGGATTTATTTGTGTATTAAAAATTGCCTAGAGCGGACGGATGCAGACGCTCTATAGCACGCTGGAAAATGTGCCTCTAGCGCAAAAACAGCCTCTCCAAATATTTCACCCTTTTAATAAGTGCATTTAATTAAACTCATATAACTTTTTTTTTTTCATTATATTTAAAAAAAAACTTTCACTTGCTGAAGCTGAAAGTAAACTGTAGAGCACAAAGAGAGGATATGCTTCTCAGGTCCCTGCTCTTGCAAATGGAAAACTCATCGAGTGGTGTGTTCTCTTTTGCCTTTTCCAGGCTGATTTGAAGAGAGCATCACGAACGCCTGGGTGGGGAGTAGGGTGTCCATGTGGCCCAGGGGAGGGACCCGGTTGGCCTGGAGACAGTTACAGATCGTGTTTTGTTGCGTTCAGTGTTACCGGTCAAATGCATGACCGTGACCGTGCATTCACAGCCCATGTACATCTAGAAGGGGGGTGGCCGTGGAATCAGCCCTTTAGAGAGAGACATTTCACATTTATTTTGAGGATGGACTCAATGACCTCTTAAGACCTTGCCTTCCGATAGCGGAATTTGTGATTTTGCGGGGCGGGCTGGGGGGAGAAGGGTGGAGTGAGATGGGAGGACTGGATCTCGGGGAGAGATCAGTATCCGTTTTAGCGCTCTGCATTTTCCTTACTGCCACCAGAACTAACCCTCCAAATGGGGTGAGACTGAGTTTGGCTCTGAGGTGGTGACAGCGGCATTATGTCCACTGGCTCTGCGTGTGCCAGTGGATTAGAGAGCGTCCTTGAGGGTGGCGGGTGGTGGCAGCCCCAGAGCTGCCTTGTGGGGACCCACCGAGGGCGAGGAGGGGCAGGGAGGAGGCTGGAGGCTGTGTTTGGGGTGGGAACCACAGCATACTAGGCTTGGCGGTCTGGAGCCCACTAATTATGCAGCCCCAGGGAGCCCTGTGGACCTGCCAGAGCCGCCTGGAGAGGTGGCGTGGAAAACCTCAGAAGGGGTCTGTGTGCCCTGGGGCTGATCAGGAAATAGCCTCAGGGGCTGCGATGCTGGGCCTTCGGGAAACAACACTGGATGCCCAGCCTGCTTTGCATGTCAACAGGAATGATTTTCAAACCTAGTCTCCTGGTGGCTCTCCGTGCAGGAGAGAAAGGAGTTTGGGGGCACCTCCTTCTCTGGACCAGCCCGAGTCTCTGGAGCTTCCGAAATCCAGGGCGCCCATTCCAGAAATCTGCAGAACCAGTCACCTCGGTCTTCGGCTCTCGGGTTCTCCCTGCTCCTCTGGGAACGCCCATGACCTTCTTTCTGTGACTCTGCAGAATCAGAAATCTCAGAGTTGGTTGCTCAGGGCCACCCAGGAAGAGCCAGGTGACCAAAGACCAGGCAGGTCTGGTTTTTGTTTTCAGTTATTCTTTCCTTAGCATCTTCGAGTGATATGTGAACATTGCTGTTTAGGCTTATTTTCCCTGTTCACAGGAAGCAAACAAATCCAAGTTTCAATCCTCAACCTTCTTTTCAAAGTTGAGCCCTCCCCCAGCCCCAGCCAGCCTGGGTTTAGTTTTATGATTTTCCCGCTGTTTCCCATAGCTTTTTTTTTTGGCTGTACGTGGGCCTCTCACTGTTGTGGCCTCTCCTGTTGCGGAGCACAGGCTCCGGACGCGCAGGCTCAGCGGCCGTGGCTCACGGGCCCAGCCGCTCCGCGGCATGTGGGATCTTCCCGGACCGGGGCACGAACCCGCGTCCCCTGCATCGGCAGGCGGACTCACAAGCACTGCGCCACCAGGGAAGCCCTGTTTCCCATAGCTTTTTTTTAAAAAAAGCTTGAATTGCAAGGATCATATATTGTTGTTGTTGTTGTTTTGAGTATTTGATAACTCTCCCACTTCCCAGAAGAAAATAGATTTTGTTTTTGGAATTGTTAATTCTGGACCTAAGTCGAAGATACACTCTAAATATTGTTCTTTAGGGCTTCCCTGGTGGCGCAGCGGTTGAGAGTCCGCCTACCGATGCAGGGGACACGGGTTCGTGCCCCGGTCCGGGAACATCCCACATGCCACGGAGCGGCTGGTCCCGAGAGCCACGGCCGCTGAGCCTGCGCTCCGCAACGGGAGAGGCCACAACAGTGAGAGGCCCGCGTACCGCACAAAACAGACAAATAAATATTGTTCTTTGCATTGTGGAAAACAGTATTAAATACAGGAGTTGGTTAAATGCTGCTTCGGTGTATGAGATACACCTGTATTTTTTTATTTATTTGTTTTGGGTTTTGTTTTAGAGTAGACAAACCTCCCTAAAACATGATAATACCAGGCCAACTAGTCATTGGCCTTGTGTGAAAAACTCTTCCAGGCCATTTGGAAGAACTGCTGACAGCCTCTACTGTTACGTACCAGACACCATCTAGGACTTCACTAGAGAGGCCCAGAGGGGAGAAGGCCTGAGATAATTTTTAAAGCATTTATCCACTGATTCACCTACTGCTGTATATCTGTAGAACATTAAATACAATATGCACTGTGTATTCACAGAAAATTGGAACTAGGGAAAAACCCAAAGAAGAAAATAAGATCACGGGCATTTACCATAAGCTCTTACAATCTGTTTTTTTTTTTTTTTTTTTTTCCCTATTTAGCAAAATTGTCAAGTATTCTTCTATAGTGGTGGTTCTTAGTCTCAGGACTCTTTTATAGTCTTAAATTACCGAGCGCCCCAAAGAGCTTTTTTATGTTGGTCACAATTATGGTATTGACTGCGTCAGAAATGAAAACCGAGAAATTCTTAGAAATTATTTATTTAGAAATAATAATAAACCCACTGCATTTTAACCTTATAATATTGTTTTATGAAAGATAGTTGTATTTTCCAAAAAAAAAAAAGAAAAATTGAGAAGAGTGGCATTTTTTTTTTTCTATATTTGCTAAGCTCTACTTTGTCTGCCTTCATAGAATGTGGCTGGATTCTCATATCTGCTTCTGCATTCAGTCTATAGAGATGTATGTTGCTGTGATGTATCTGAAGATCCAGCTTCACCTTTATATGTGCTACAGAAAAGGAGAACTATATTCATAGCCTTTTTAGATAATTGTGAATATTCTTCTCTCATATTTCCCCCAAACTCGATGAGTGGTAGTTTTTAAAAAGTTGGTGGCTATGTGTCCATCAACAGATGAATGGATAAAGAAGATGTGGTATGTATAATACCACATGGAATATTACATGGAAATACCAATGGAATATTACTCAGCCATAAAAAAGAATGAAATAATGCCATTTGCAGCAACATGGATGGACCTAGAGATGATCATACTAAGTGAAGTAAGTCAGACAGGGAAAGACAAATGTCATATGATATCACTTATATGTGGAATCTAAAGAAATGATACAAGTGAACTTATTTACAAAACAGAAACAGACTCACAGACTTAGAAAACAAATTTACAGTTACCAAAGGGGAAAGGTGGGGTGGGGCATAAATTAGGAGGCTGGTATTAACATATACACACTACTATATATAAAATAGATAACCAACAAGGACCTACTGTATAGCACAGGGAACTCAGTACTTTGTAATAACCTATATGGGAAAAGAATCTGAAATATATGTATATGGGTAACTAAATCACTTTGCTGTACACCTGAAACTAACACAACAGTTTTTAAAAAATTTTCTATTCCCCTTTTTGATTTCTTTTTTTTTTAATTAATTAATTTATTTTTTGGCTGCGTTGGGTCTTCGTTGCTGTGCGCGGGCTTTCTCTAGTTGTGACGAACGGGAGCTACTCTTTGTTGCCGTGCATGGGCTTCTCATTGCAGTGGCTCCTCTTGTTGCAGAGCATGGGCTCTAGGCACACAGGCTTCAGTAGTTGTGGCATGCGGGCTCAGTAGTGTGGCACACAGGCTTAGTTGCTCTGTGGCGTGTGGGATCTTCCTGGACCAGGGATGGAACCCATGTGCCCTGCACTGGCAGGCGGATTCTTAACCACTGCGCCACCAGGGACGTCCAGAACTAACACAACATTTTAAATCAACTATACTCTGATATAAAATTTTAAAAAAAGAAACTAAAAAAAACGTTGATTGCAATATAAATTTGAAACCATTTTAATGAACTTTTAAATTCTGTTACGTGAAGATCACTTCGTTCTTCTCTGTCTCTTAAGGGTGGACTTCCTTTCCCAGCATGGTCCTTGGGCTGGGGAAACAATATGGCGGAAAGACCACTTTTGATGGAAAGCTTAGGAAAAGGTGTCACTATCCTGCCCAGTTTTTGTAAGCATTACAGCTGAATGCAGACGAAATGCAAATAATATTTTTGGCTTTTTCTCTGGAAGGTCAAAGGTTCTTTAAAGCTTTCAAATTCTCCTTTACTCCAAGTTTTCCCTCCTATTAATGCCCCTCTGCATCAAATCCCTGAAGACTTCTGTTTACTTATTATCCTGCCTTAAAAAAAGCTCTATGATGTTACTAGCAGACCTAAAGGCTAGAAAGAGTGAATTTATGCCTTCCAGAAAGACCGGAGCTTTCTCTATGGCCAGTTATCTGGGTCCTGTTGCTGTCATCTGGGCTGAGCTAGAAATGCAACCACCTTTTGACCAAAGGTAGAATTCCTTTACATGGAGAGCTCTTGGGTCTAGAATTCCTAAAGAAGAGGTCCAACTGGATCTTCTCTTTGTAACTTCTGTGTCATGAACGTCCTCAGGTGTGCAGGAACATTACAGGCAACCATCCACTACGAGCCCCTGGCTGCTCAGGGGAGCATCAGTCTGTTGATCAGAGTGACCTCTGTGTGTTGAGTCCCCATCGCTTCCCTAAATCATCACTCACCGTGCATCTGAACTTGTATTTCTTAAAGAAAGTGCTAGAAATGGGAGATGCAAAAAACTGGTCATTTGCTAAAAATTTAGGGGCATTTTAGGCAATGTACTTTAGCCACCAGGAGCACAGGAATTTCCCTTCAGAGAAAATTCCCATTTTTTCCAAAGACAAATCTTGATGTACTTCTAACCCATGGAGCTACTGTGATATGTATAAAAGACCTCGGTAACCCGAAGGGAAGGTGTAGGAAGACTTTTTTATTTGTAAAAATGCTCTAGAATTAGAAGAAGGTAGAATGTTCTAGACTCTCTGCTTTTGAAGACAAGGATTATGACTCTATTCATCCAACCAAATATTTTTAAGAACCTACTATGTGCTAGGCATTCTCCTTATTGCACTTTTAGCAGTAAATAAGCAGAATTAGCCCCTGCCCTTAAGGAGCATATATTCAAATGGTGGAGACCGGTGATTTTCAAGTATACAAATAAATACGTAATGCTGGGGAGCAATAAGGGATATGAAAAAACTGGAAGCAGGACCAGAGGCTGCAGAGGGGTATGTGAGGGCTGAGTAAAGACCATTTTTGATGGAGTTATTATGGAAACTCTCCAGGAGGTGAGATTAGGATAGATGTCTAATAAAAGTGAATTAATGAACACACAACTCAAGCCCAGAGTTCCATAGTTTATGCTAAGCAAGCCATATACATGGGCAACATTGTTGATGAGGTAGGAGTGGGGTTGAATGTGTGTCTTAGTTTAGTTTCCTAGGGCTGTCAGAACAAATTGCCACCAACTGGGCAGAAAAAGCAGGAATTTATTCTTTCATAGTCCTGGAGACCAGAAGTCCAAAATCAAGGTGTCACCAGGGCTGGGCTCCTTCTGAAGGCTCTAGGGAAGCATCCTTCTTTGCCTCTTCCAGCCTCTGGTGGTTGTAAGCTTTCCTTGGCTTGTGGCAGCACGCTTCAATCTCTGTCTCCATCTTCACATGGCCATCTCCTCACTGTGTCTGTCTTCTCTTCTGTCTCTCGTAAGGACACCTGTCATTGGATTTAGTACCTACCTGGGTAATCAGGAGGACCTCATCTTGAGATCCTTAATTTCACCTGCAAAGACCCTTTTCCCAAATAAGGACATAGTCTCAGATTCTGAGGGTTAGGATGCGGACGTATCTTTTGGGGGCCGCTATTCAACCCTGTCAAGTGTGCAATCTGGGAAAATCACTTTGACAGCAGGTTTTAAATCAAAATGAAATGTGGTCCCTGAGCGGAGCTCTGCTGCTCTTTACCTGCGCCCCCACGGTCGTGATGCATTTCAGTGGTGACAGGGAGGAAGCAGCATGGGCACTGGGGAGATGTGTGATGCGGCGGTGTTTGGTTGCCGCATGGCTGCCACGTGGAGCCACTGGGTAGCCCAGAGAGTCTACCCAGCTCATCAGCTTCCAGTTAGACCATGCTGCCCAGGGGGAACATCACGGGGCTGTGGGTCTTCATGGGGATGCCTCATAGAATAAATAGCAGGTCTTCCAGAATTGAGAAATCAAGGAAATACAATTCGGCCCAGAGGAACAGAATAGAGGAGCAGTTCAAACAGGCTGAGAGAGGGGCAGTCGCATTCTGTTTGGGTATTTCCCAAGCAAAAGTCAAACAATACTCATGGTGGCAGGAGACTGGGTAAGTTGCAAAAGTCAGCAGCTTGGGAAGCTGGGACCTCAGCCCAAGAGGAGCTTTTACTGCATTGAGCAATCGTCCCTTCTGGGAATGTCCTTGGTGGGGTGTGCAGGTGCATCTGGGGCAGCTGTGGCGTGGAACCCACCTCCAGAGGGCGGGCACTCTGCTCTAAGACTTTATTGCCTAGTCTTTTCTCAGCCAAGTCTTTTGCCAGAAGAAGGCAGGGAGAAGCAAGTCAGCGTGCCCAGAGCCTGCCCGAATTGGGGATGATGTTTGCTCAATTCGGTGTAACACCGGCTGTTGCTCCAGGTGCAAAGTTAGACACTTGGTAATTAGCCGGCCTAATTTATTTAATCATGTTTGTACTGTTTTTCTTCTCGCAGTTGTTTTTTTTGCCCTGATCCTTCAGGTTTTCCTGGATCCATGCCCAGGAGTGTTTGTTGAAAGGTGGTGTTGGGGGAGGATGGATGTTTGTTGATGCCAGAGATTAGAGCAAGCTCCTGCTTGGTGGTGGTTGATGCAGGATGCTGGCCGCCTCCGTATTCCAGGTCAGAGTTTCTCAACCTCAGCACTATTGACTTTTTGGGGCCGTTTTTGTGGGGCACCAACCTGTGCATTGTAGGATGTTTAGTGGCATCCCTTGACCTATACCCAGTAATGTTCCCCAACCCCAGTTCTGAAAACCAAAAATGTCTTCAAATGTTAGCGACTGCCACCTGGTAGGGTCAAAATTGCTCCCAACTGAGAACCCCTGTTCCACTTATGGTACCGGTCACTGATGTTCTTAAGTTGGACTTTTTAGATGAAAGTTATTCTTCCAAGGCCATGCCGTAGGTTTGGGATGATGAATGTCCTTTCTTAACCATCTCCCATTGCTCTCTTTTTGGACTCGCCCCGACTTGACCAACCAAAGCCCTCGACCAGGGAAGGAGCTGGGCTTGGATGAACCCCAGACAGGTTCTTCTGTGGAAGATGTACAGTGCTCGTGTTAACCAGGGGAGGGAAAAAGAAAGCTGTGATATAGAGGGACAGCAGGTGGCAGGGTTAGTGTCACCAGGAAGATAAGCAGAACCAGAAAAGTCACTTCTGTGTTGAAGGGGAAGCTAAGCCTCACCAGCTGCTTAGATGGAATCAGTCCAACATGGCGGCTGGGCCTGGGAGGGGAGACCATTTGTAGTCTCTGTGTTGGTGGACCCCCTGGGGCCAGCTCTCTCAGTCTCACTTCTGAAATGAGGGCTGTGGGCTGTATCAGGTCCTTCAGAGCCGTGATCCTCTATCCAAGACTTGGATTCCTTTTGGTATCCCACACAGATGCCAACTTAGTGCTCTATGTACAGAAGACACTTTGTTTTTGGCCAGCGAGTGAAGGTTGATATACTCTTTAAAAGGATCCAGATAATCTGAGGTGGGTCTGCAAGGAAGGCGGGAGAAAGCATCAGCTGAGAACTATTAACCTAGAGCAGCGCTGTCCCACAGAAATAAAACTCAAGCCACGTATGAAATTTTAAATGTTCTAGTAATCACATTTAAAAAAAGACAAAGGAAGCAGATAAAATCAATTTTTTTTTTT
>NW_006780945.1:3536507-3538463 GCF_000442215.2 Lipotes vexillifer
CCCCTGCATCGGCAGGCGGACTCTCAACCACTGCGCCACCAGGGAAGCCCTAAAATCAATTTTAATAATAATATTTTACATAATCCAGTATATCCCCAATCTTATTTCAACATGCAGTCAATATAAAAAAATCTATTAGTGAGATAGTCTCCTTTTTTCCATACAAAACCTCTAGGAAATCCGGTGTGTATTTTACACTTAGCAGCACATTTCAGTTCGGACTTGTCACATTTCCAGTGATTATTGGCTAGTGGCTTCTGTTCTGGACAGTGTTGGCCTAGAGAGGAAGTTTACGTGATTACATCTTGGGGGAAAACTATTCATCAGAGACAGGAATAAAACATGAGCTTAAGGACTTAGGTGGACAGTTTTCATCCGCAAATGCCCTTGACTGCCTGTCACCGTGGCACTTCCATTTCCTCAACAGTGTCTGTTCGCAGGAATCCATTGGCTACCGGTGTCTCCTCCCCCTGACCCCTTTGCTGTCCAGTCTATTCGCTTTTGTTTCAAACGAATGAGCACACAAAAAAGGGCCCTGCATTCCACTGGGCAATCTTATTCAAACGTGGCACGGTTGCGTTTTCTCAATTAATCAGGGGCCTGCCTCCCGCCCTTCTCTGCTGTTTTCTCGGCATCCTCACCAGGGTCCTAGCTTGACTCCAGCTTCCGGGGGAACTTCAGGGGCCCGACAGACACCTACCCAGGTCAATAAAAACCAACTTGGGTCCCTCTTTCCTCCTCTACCAATAAGAAACATCACGAGACTTTTCCTTAGAAGAGATGAAGGGAGAGAAAAGCAGTGATGATGGTGGACAAGGAAGGCGCCGAAAGCAAAACAATCAAGAGACAAGTCATGTCCTTTAAAAGGCAAGGAGTTGAGAAGCGGCGATTGGTTTCTCAAAAACGTTTGCGTTTATAGCTGTCACGTCCAGAGTCTCTCTTTCTCTTACCACTGCCAAGGATTGAGGACTCTGGAAATATGACTTTGCTTGGGCTTTTGCTTCTGATGTAGAGGCCATGTCATTCCCTCTGCTGGTATCACCTTGAGGTCTCCAAAATGCCCTGTGGTCAGAGTTTTATGGGCAGGCCTGGTAAAGCAGCTGCCCGGGTGATGCAATCGGATGGGGCCTCAGAAATGTGTCCTCTTGTTCTCCCCTCTACCCCCCTCCCCTCTACCATCAGATCAGTGGTTCTCAATCAGGGGCGATCTTGCCTCCCCAGGGGATGAATGGCAATGTTTGGAGACATTTTTGATGCCACGACTTAGTGGGGAGAGGGGGTGCTACTGGCATCTAGTGGGTAGAGGCCAGTTTAGATGCTGCTAATTAAACATCCTACAGTGCACAAGGTAGCCCCCTTCAATAAAGAATTATCCAACCAAAAAGATTAGGAGTGCCAAGGGTGAGAAACCCTGTGTCAGAGCACCTTTCCTTTGAATTTTAGAGACTTTTCGCCTAAACAGAATCTTCTTTTGACCTGCAGAAGGCCCTGAAAGGGGTTGGCTACACTTAGGCATATATATGACTAAATTACTACCTTGTTGATCAGTTAACACTGCTGGGGCTTCGTGGGCAGCCAGCTGAGAATAAGACCTGGATCCAGGTGGGGTCTGAGGGAGGAGGGAAGCCAGGAGGTAATGAGAGCTGAGTGACCCACAGACTAAAGGTCACAACTTCCTAATTTTCTAAGAGAGGGTGTGCTTTCCTGGTAAGGGTCCCCTTTCTTTCTCTCCCAAAGCCTTCCCCTCTATGAGCAGAGCCCCAGTCAAGTCCAGCTAGGGACCCATTACTTGCATCTCTGAAGCTAGAATAATGGACCAGCCTTTCCTGATGTCCTAAGGAGGTTGCTTTGCATAGATTAGGCGAAAGTGAACACTCAGCCTTCCCCATTGCTCTTAGGAGGGTCAGAGCCAGCAGAGCCATCCAGAATCCTTGGCATGGAAGTCCCTGTAGGGAA
>NW_006780945.1:3538570-3547038 GCF_000442215.2 Lipotes vexillifer
GCCAGGAAGATCCCACATGCCGCGGAGCGGCTGGGCCCGTGAGCCATGGCCGCTGAGCCTGCATGTCCGGAGCCTGTGCTCCGCAAGGGGAGAGGCCACAGCAGTGAGAGGAAAGAGAACAGCAAAAAAAATAAATAAATAAAATAAAAAAAAGAAAGAAAAGAAAGAAGATCTACTGGTCTACCAAGCCTGTGGTATGGATTGGCCTTGAAGTTTACTCACATTGGATGGAGCCTTTGTGCCTGGCCACCTGATCTCGAGTCTATCTTCACATAGACCATCAATGGAACTGGGAGATTCTCACAACTCATGTGGACCTACACTCTTCATAAATATGCATTTCACTTCCAGCCGAGTCCGTCAAGTAGCCCCAGGTGTCTTTCTGGCTACCAGGGTGGAGATAGCCTACGTCCAGGTGTGGAAACACAAGGACTCTGTCCCCAGAATATGGGGGGTCTGGGGCCTGAAGACCACAGCCTAACCTTGACATTGCTTTAGCTCCACCCAGAGAAAACTCCTCTCAGAGGAGCCGTCTGGGTTACTTGGCCTCTGGGGAGCTTGTGCAGGTTTCCGACGAAGTTATGGGTGATCTGGAGTCCGTCATCCCTGACAATCTCCTGCCCCACGGCTCTCCTTGTAGAACCATTGCGAAGATTAAAAGGCATTTGGGGCCTGAAGGGAAGAGAGAGCACATAATTCTGGGATGCTGAGGGGAGGAAAATCCTCTCCTGTTGTTGAAAAGAAAAATGTGAATTAGCAGGATGCCTGCTTGACTGTTTCTGTCCTAGTGTCACCTGAGATGGGCCTTTAGATGTTTTCTTTTAACTTTTAATCTTTGTATTTTTCGCTGTTATATATACATATATATATATATTTTTTTCTTTTTCTTTTTCTTTTTTTTGCCTGCTCGCAAACAACTTTGGTAGGAGTACTTAAGTAGGAGTCATTCTAGACTTGGGCTAAGAAGATCTGTCACTAGCTGGCTCTGTGACCTGGGGCAAGTCATCTAAGCTCTGTGAGCCTCAGTTCCTCATTCACCAAGTAGAGTCACACTGACCTAGCAGAGTTGCAAAGATCTAAGGAACTAATATAAAAGAAGGAGCTTTGTAACATATGACAAACAGGTGGCTTATTACTTGGACTGGGGATTTTTTTCAGCTCTCCCCCAGAGGAGACCTTCTTACAGTCCAAGGTAGGAACCTTCACCAGCAGGTATGTAACTTCTAAGACCTTCCATCACTTTTTAACCTCTGGCTTCCAGGGTTCAGAGCAGTCGTTAATTGGAAAAGACAAGAACTGGGTGAGAGCAAGACAGGGTAGGGATTTGGAGTAATTGCAGTGGTTGTATAATTACAGATCCTGGTCTCCATTAGTCCTGGAGCCGTGTGCAAGGAGCATAAATCATTTGTGTCCCCCTTAAAGGGATTGAATCTCCCAGCCCCCGCGCTGTGGCCAACACTGTCTTTGCTACATTCCGATTTTTTGCCATAGGCTGGACTGCTCACTTTAATAAGTTCCTTTCCCCAATAAAAGCCAGGTGGGGGGGACCTAGGGAAACCCACATCTGCCAGACCAGCCCCTGCAGCCAGAGGCCACTTCCTCTCCTTTAGCTTGTCGCTTTAACCATTTTGTTCAGCGAGTAGCACGTTGCCACCTTGCCCCACTGACTGTCCCTTGGAAGAGCAGAGAGAGCAGAGGCAGGAGAGGGCAAGCCGGCAGGGAGAGGAAGAGATTAGAAAGAAGGGGAGGCATGGCAGCCCATTAAAGAGAAATAAATTCTGCAGAGGGGAAGCGAGAGGTCCCTCCCCAAGTCTCTGTAAATCATTGTGTTTTAGGGACGGGATGTGGAGGGAAGTGGGAGATGGGCTGGCCCTGATAACTAGGGTCATTTCTCCTACTTACGTCCGTCTGAATTTTCAGATGCTCCATCAGAGAGCAGCCTCCAGCTGGAAAACGCTGGGGCTCCTTGCTTTAATTTATTGTTGTCATTCTTACTCTAAAATCAGAGCCGCAGTTACTTAAGGAGAGCATTTTAAGAGGTTTATTAGAAAAACATGGCTGGTTTGTTTCTACCGTCTGTTCTCCCTGGAACACCCTATATCCCGAGCTGCTGCATGGGCATGGCGGATACAAGGATGGGATTTCTGTAGGTTGTTTGAAATTGACTCACTTTTAGAAGTTATATTTTGTACCGGAAGGCTTCTTTCAGACCCAACGTTCATTATAGCCTCTGGATCCCTGACCTTGCTTCTCTTTGTCTTGTTAACTGATCTTTCAACCAGAAAGGCATTTCTCAGGAGTGGGATTCACCAACAAAGGGCCCCAGAGATCTGGGTATGGGTGTGTTTATTTTGTGCGTAGGCCTTGTGCTAAAATGGTTTGCGTTAGTTGCCCGCACTTCAATTGTGGGTCTTTCATATAATTCTGGATCTCTGGCTCTCCCTGAGAAAGTAAAAGGTAACTGAGGACAGAGCCAGTCTTCTTTGGCTACAGACTCCGGGAGCTGCAAAGTGCTACCTCCTCGGGTTTGTCACAGTTCCCGTCACCTCTTCGTTCATTTTTACGCTCAGCCAGCTTCACTCACTTCTGTTTTCCACCTGGTCCCTGAAGACGACTGAGTTTGAGACCTCTCTGCCTTAGCAGAAGCCTTGAGTTACCCACCAGGTGATGACCTCGGGGTATGTGCATGTGCCTCCCTGCAATGAGCTGCAGGACCTCTCTCTGGAAAGCAGACTTATTTGGCAAGTGCAGGTCCATTGGCTGATTTGGAGGTAGGTCTGCCTCCCGGTAGCTGTGTGACTTTGGGCAAGTCACCTCCCCTCTCTGGGCCTCACTCTTCTCTTGTTTAAGAAGTACATTAGTAGTTTAAAAAGTTGTAGCCGCTTATCCCTTGGTGTAAACAAAATCGTACATGAGGGTCAAATATCCTGAATGGTTGAATGCAGGAGCTGAAGGGAGCTGAAGAGCCTGGAAGGGCGTGTCGGGGTTTCCCACTATTCCCTAAGGCCTCCACGGAGAAGCCTCGGGAAGTGTGAGTCCTACCTGGTGGGAGCAAATGTGAACCCTGATGCCCATTGTACAGAGCTTATCCCAGTGGTCATTGCATGAAAGAAGGAAAAGTACCTTTACGTGTCCTCTTACTATATATACACTCCTAATGTATGAGTGGCTGCCATGTGCAAAGCGTTTCTTCTAGGCCCTTCTAGAAGTGTACGATCTGGCTCTTATCTTCGAGGGCGTGGCAGACAGCATAACACAGGTAGAGGGTGTGAGTGCAGGCTTAGCATCTGGGCGACTTCAGTGGGAGAACGTGCCAGGCAGCAGTGTCTAGGGGAGATGCAGAGAGTTGTCAGAGAGGAATAAAAGCCTTCAGGAGGCCTTGAAGGGTCTCCGGCTTTCATGGCAGAGCTGGAGTGGGGGAGGAAAGATGGCCATTTCAGGTGGAAGCATGCTTTGAGCCCTGGGGCCAGAAGTGGATCTGGGCAGGGCTTCCTAGGACCCGGTAGGGCTGGAGAACTAGAGTGGAGAAGACAGTGGGTGGGGTAAGAAAGAGGGAGGATCTTAAAGGGCAGGCCTGGGAGTTTGCAGAACTTGGAAGGCTTCTGAGCTAGGGCTTGGCTCGACCTGAGCCCACTGGCAGCAGGCTAGGGAGGGAGAGAAGGCAGGTGGGCAAGGGGTAGAAGGTAGGTGGGAGGCCCAGCAACAAGGGTCTGCACAAGATCTCAGAGAGAAGCGGGTGATGAAGCAGGCAACATTGGGGGGCGAAATTGACAACGTGGGGACCGAATGCTTGTGGGGTTAAGAGCGGGATGCATCCAAGGTGATGTCACAAGTATAAGCCCAAGTCTAACCTAATAGACGGGTCCTCCCTATTTCCCTAATTATTTAATTTGAGCCTGTTGGGTGTCTCTCTTGTCCTAACTGGGTGTCATGCGTAAGCCGAGATGGATAACGCAGGAGGGGTTACGATGAGTTTCTGGAATTGCTTGGGTGTTGTTCATGGGAAGATGTCTTCTTGGCTGCTGGAGATGGGAATTTGAAATTAGGAAGAGAGGCCAGAGGTAGTGCTTTATTTATTTAAACATTTATTGGCTTCCTTCTCTGGATCAGATAATACCAGATCCTAGGGATAAATGTATGCATGGCGTCTAGTTCCCTTTGGAGCTGAGCGAATGCCTGATGGTGGGAAATAAACACATGAACAAAGAAAGCACATGGGATGGAGGGGAGGGTGGAGCGGGGCCCAGGGATGGTCAACCTCCCTGTGCCACGGGACGCTGGGGAGACGGGGGATGTGCACCCACACCCAGGAAAGATGTAGCCCTGGGGTGGACCCATAGCGGGGGGTCTGGGAGATGAGGGGGAGGGCAGGGGGAGGATGGGACCCTGGAGAACATGGCAGTGATAAGCTGGGTAGAGGCAGGTGAGACATGGGGGACACAGAAGGGAGCCAGGAGTGTGCAGGTGGGGGAGGAAAGACAGGGTTTATAATGGGGATGCAGACCTATCATAATAACTGATCATAACCGTCGGTTCAGTGTGGGCTGTGGCCTGTGCAGCCTTGTAAACGCATCAAATGCACCAAAATCTAGTTCGTTAAGCAACGGTGGGCTCTGGTTTCACCCCGTTTTACAGATTGAAGTTCAGAGAGGCAGGAAGCAGTCGCTGGCTCCAGAGATGACCGTTTCTTGCATTTTGGGTGCTTCTATCCCAAGAGTCACTGTCTGGTCTGAACAGAGGCCATCTGCATTGCCTGAAATAGAACTAACCCAAGATGGTCTTCTTTTTTTTTTTTTTTTTTTTGAAATATATACATTCTTTTTCATATTCTTTTCCATTCTAGTTTATCACAGGATATTGAGTATAGTTCCCCGTGCTCCACAGTAGGACCTTGTTTGTCCATCCTAAATGTAATAGTTTGCATCTACTAACCCCAAACTCCCACTCCTTCCCTCTCCCTCCCCCGCTCCCCCCGGCCACCACAAGTCTGTTCTCTATGTGTCTGTGAGTCTGTTTCTGTTTCGTAGATAAGGTTCATTTCGTGCTTCTTCTTGAGCTCAGCTGCACCTCGCCTGTTTCCTCCCGGCCTCCCCTGACCTTGCCACTCAAAAGCTAACACGAAAGGAGATGCCGGGCGAGTGCAGTGTTGACAAGGTGCCATCTGTTTGGTTAGAGGATGTCGGCTGTTCAAACAGGCCCTCTGCGCCCTGCGATTCTCCCGGCAGGAAAGGGACTTGGTCTTTTGTGCCTTTGGTCTGAGCGGGATGAGGCAGCGAGGTGGAATTCTGCAGGTGTGGTTGCCGGCCGCGGTTTTGTATGTTTCCCTGCATAGTTCATGGCTAATGACAGGGCAACTGGCAGGTAGGAACACGATCACGCCCTGGGGCTCCGCTCGCACCAGTGTGGTTGTGGGCAGAAGACAATGGCAGATGTTCCTGGAATTCCCAAACCGGATACAAAATTGCTAGCGGGATACAGAGAAAGAGGAAAAAGCCAAGTGTTTTACATAATGAGAAGCTTGCCTCCTGCCTGCGCGGCCCCTCGGAGTGCCGAGGCCGGTGGGTCGGGCCTCCTTTTCCAGAAGCCCTGAGGATCAGGAAAGCCGCGTGTGTGTCCGGTGGGCAGAGTGGTGCTCCAGCAGAAGCTTTCTCTCGCTCTGGTAGGTTTATATCCAGGATCCACGGCTTTCCACCGGGTGTGGTGAGACCAGAGCAGCCAAGGGATGATCTTCTATCCAGATGCGCCGTGGTGCCCGGGATGGAAAAGAAATTGGGCAGAGTGAGCCTAAAAGGAATGGAAAGCAGCCACCCAGCTCTCTTCCCTGCCCTGCTTCTGTCTGGGTGGCGGTAGAAACATCAGAGCGTTTTTGCATCCAGACTAGAAGGAGGAGGCCAGCTGTGGGAAGAGAGGCAGAAACGGAAGATTCGGGAGACCCGAGTGGCTGGAAGGCAGAGGCCTCTCGTGGGGGGCTGTGAGTGGGCAGAACCCTACTTCTGGGGAGCCGGGGGCGGGGGGGGGGAACCTCGGGAGCCAGTGAGCCAGTTCACCCACCAGAGCTGACACTAATGACCTGAGGTTCACGTCTCTGCCCCACGTGAACTTGCCCCTTCACTGCGGTACTTTCTGTGAGCCACCCTCCAAGTCAATACATACTTCACAGTTTGTAAAATGTACCACCCTCTTCCCTCAGCCAAAAGCTAGCTGTTCTTGGAGTCTCTTCGAGCTCTGTTTCACTTGGGAGAATGAGAAGGAATTGGTGCAGGAAGGAGATGGGTGTCCCTCCTCAGTGGGGCCTGGGATGCAAGGTTTTCCTGAACTAGTCACATGATGCCCCGAGTGAGACAGGTGGCTGCTTCTCATCATCTCCTTCTTATGATGTTGTCCAAGGATGCTGAACACGTGTGTCCTTGTGTCTCTGTCTGCAGTCCCAGTGCTTGGGTTCAAGTCCTTGCTCTGTGAACTTGACGTGTCCACTGTTTTCTCATAACCCTCGATTTCCCCATCTACAAAACAGAAATAACATTTACCTACCTTGAGTGTTACGATGAGTATTATGATGAGAATAAAAAGAAGTTTTCCATGTTGAGTTCTTCCATGTAGTAAGTGCTCAATAAATGTTAGCTCTTATTATCCTTCCATTTCTTTTCAAAAGAAAGAACTCACAGAGGGTTTCCCTTTAAATATTTGATTTTAGACTAGGCAGGGGTTGGCAAACTATAGCCCTCTGGCCAAAACCAACCTGCCACCTGTTTTTGTATAGGTCATGAGCTAAGAATCATTTTCACACTAAAGGTTTTCTTTTAAAAAGTAACATTTTCTGACACGTGAAAATGATATAAAATTTAAATTTCAGTGTTCTTACATAAAGCTTTATTGGAACTTAGCCATGCCCGTTTGTTTGCACATTGCCTATGGCTGCTTTCACACTGCCAAAGGCAGAGTTGAGTAGTTGTGATAAAAACCATACGGCCCATGAAGCTGAAAATATTTACTATCTGGCCCTTTACAGAAAGTTTGCCAATCCTTGTTCTAGATGACTAATTATTAAACAAGGAGGGTGAGTGTGGGCACCCAGAACACAAGTTATAGGCTTAATGCTGATTGGAATAAAGGCCACTCAGAGTCAGAAAAGAAGATGAAGCTTTGCTATTTTAAAATAGGAGAACAGGAAACAGGGTCTGAGGTTTGGAAATCCTGCAGGTGATGTTCATGCTATTTTTTCAGAAAGAGACGCTGAGTTTCAGGCCCCCAGGTCCCAAGTGCTTGCAGAGGCTGTGTGTTCTTAAGTCCCTTAAGGAGAGAACCCGCCAGGTTGTTGAATGGGTCTGTACCAACAGGGGTGGGAGGGCCAGGAGAGCAGGGGGCAGGCCCAGCACCTCTCCATCCCCCCGTCCCTCCTCCCTTTTCCAAGGGGACCCCACTTGTGAAAACAGAGCCTTGCTTGGGGAGCTCGTTTTATTTCACCTGTCGTGTGTATTTGTCTGTTTATATTCTGCCTCGTTCCGCCTTGTTACAGAAAGGATTTACGGCAGCCAGGACCCTCGAATGTGTGAATCACAAATCCCAGAAGAAACAAAACTTAGGGGCTATGGTGAGAACAGTAACCTGAGTGAAGTGTTGTTGGTGATTTAAAAAAGATGACGGTGCAGACATAGAAAACAAACTTAGGGATACCAGAGGGGAAATGGGAGGGGGGAGGGCTAACTTAGAAGTATGGGATTAACAGATACACACCACTATATATAAAATAGGTAAACAACAAGGATTTACTGTATAGCACAGGGAAAACTATATGCAGTGTCTTGTAAGAACCTATAACGGAAGAGAATCGGAAAAAAAATGTATGTATGAGCGAATCATTTTGCTGTACATCTGAAACTAACAGAATACTGTGGATCAACTCTAGTAAAGCAAAAACACGGTGAGGTAAATTTGTGTGTGCTGACATGGAAGGTTATTCAAGATGTTCTGTTAAGTGACAAGATGCAAAACAGTATGATAGCATCGATAATGATAATAACTATTAGAGCGTGTATCAGGAAAAAACATGGAAGGAATTTGTAAAAAAATAGAAGAGGTGACAGTGGAGCTGAGCTTTGAATTTTTCAACCAAGGGAGCATTTTTTCCTTGCCTTTTTCTCTCTGCCCGCTGGGACCCCCATCCCCGCCCCACTCCCTGCTGCTCACGGGACCCACTGAGTGTGCCGGGGACCGGTGCAGGAGAGAGGGCCGGCACGGAGTGAAGGGCAGGCTGGAAGCAGCAGCCTCAGGCCTGGGCTCAGCCACCAGGACGGGCTCAGGGATGAGACTGAGTAATGGATGGCAACCGCGAATCCATGGGTGACCCGGCTGAGAGCGCAGGTTATGAATCACCCCAGCCTTCGCTCCTGGCTCTGGAGGAGCGGTTTATACATTCCCAAGGGCGCTAGTGTCTGGGAGGTTTGCCGTTAGCCCTGGGAGTGGGGTGA
>NW_006780945.1:3547064-3558224 GCF_000442215.2 Lipotes vexillifer
GGCTCTGGGGGAGCGGTTCACACATTCCCAAGGGAGCCAGTGTCTGGGAGATGTGACGTCGGCCCTGGGAGAGGAGTGTCAACAACATGTGGCCTCGGAGGAACTTAATCCCAGGCAAAGGAGATGAGGCTCTGAACCTTTGTGTGTGTGTGTGTGTGTGTGTGTGCGCGCGCGCACTCGCGTTGAAAGGGACATGTCTGGTCCATCCTGGGACCTCCTTGTTAGCTACTGACTCTGTGTCCGTGGAGGCCGGTGAGGACCCTTATCTCCACCATTACAGGGAAGACGTGGCTTTGATGGAGAGCCTGCCTGTCTGTAGCCACCCCACCATTTTCCTCAAAGACTCTCCCTCCCCAAAATCCCTCTCCAAACCCATGATTTGCAGGAAACGTTACCGATTCAACCACGGGGTCTCCTCATTTGCCCGCACACTTGAATCGTGTGGTTAGAGGGGGCTGGCCACCTTTAATTGATTTCAGAAAGGCCAGGCGAGCCCTCTACAGCTGCCTATTTCGCCCAGCCTCAGCCGTACAGCTCTGGCAACTTCTAGACAAATCAGCCCATCAGGGCTTCCTCTGCATGGGTGGTTCATAAGGGAAAGAATAGACCTCACAGCGGCCTCTCTTACCACTGCCTTTTCTTTTACAAACCTGACTACCAAGTGACCAGATACCAGGTAGCCTTTCTCTTTGCACTGTTACCGGTCATTGCTGAATTAGATCTTTGTTTTATATTTTTATAAAATCTTTATTTTTGCTCACCTGTGATGCCGTCCTGTTGAAAAGCCCTTAGCTTGTCCCAACCTTTCTGGGTAGCAAGAACCTGAAAACCTTTAAAATCGAGTATCTCTTGTGGACAGTGGAACCGAGAAGAGGAGGAATCTAGTGGATGCCTCCTTCCCAGCTAAATGAAAAAACAGGGTGCTGTGATGGGGTTCACATGAGGGTCAGTGACATGGCGTATGAACTGGGGACATGACTTGGCTGTGGAAGCCCACTGATCTGTGATGTTTGCTGGATAGCTGGTTCATCACACTCACTGGTACACAATGCTTATTTAAACCAAAGCAATGCTTCCTAAAAACAGTAACCTACACTTAGAAGTTCATACTTATAAACTTGTATTCCATTGAGTCCATCTGTCTCCTGTGTACGTGCTGGTAGCCCCCAGGGGTACCTATGGTGGCTCATCCCAACCTAGTTGGTGGGTTTCCAGTGAATTCCTCATTTCCTCTTGCTCTTTGTGAGCAGGTGTAGCTTTGGGGACCTGGCAGTTCCTCAGAGGCAGAGAGAGGACGTTTGTGGACGGGATGCTGAGCTAATACCCAGGAACTGGGTTCTGTGTTGTTTGTCCCACCCACTGGAGGGTAGAGGGGCAGAGAAGGTGGCCACGCAGTGGGCACAGCAGTCATAGAAATGACCAGCACTGCCGGGGCAGGAGACACACGTGCTGTGGTTACCCTTGGATCGTGGAGAGTTCTCTGAAACGCATTTGAGAACCATTTTCCTTTTTTCCTCATCACGGACTTTGCTTTCTGTTACCTTTCTGCCATGCTCCTTGTGAAAATGAAGACATTGTCAGGCCAGCCTCCTCGTGGGGGGTGATTTGCAGAGTGTCTGAGGAGGCCAGAGGGACCAAGTTTCCTTCCAGGAGAGCCGCCTGTCGGCCGCAGCTCAGCTGTTTTCTGGTTTATTCTGTCTTGGGATGGGTACCAAACAGCGGCCAGGTTTCTCATTTTCCAAGGCTGCTGCTTTCTGACATGCTCTCAGGGATTAAAGGTTGAACACAGGTGGGTTTCTTCCCCCTCCTGTCCCTGTCACCTGGATATTACCATGGCGATAATCCTCCCTGAAACAAAACTAAAAGGCAGAACCGGTTGGGCAGAAAGTGTGGCCACAAACTTCCACTGAGACTGAGCCATAAGGAACCTGGAGGCTATCTGGAGCTCCTTCCATGTCCCGAGGAGCTGGAAGTCGAAAAATGACTGGCGTGGCCGGCGTAGGGGAACAGCCCCGGACTGGCGATCCATCAGATTGCACTGGAGGGGAAACCTTCAGTTTGCTTCCTTCATGGGTTTGGTGGGATTATGTTCTTTCTGCAGCCGGCAGTCCTGTCTGGTCTCCCCTGGCCCTGGGGAGAAACAGAACCGTCAAGCCCCAATCTGTCAGTAGAGATTAGCTGAGTTTTGAATCACGAGGGAGGATGGGGGCTGGGGATTATAATCCACTCTGCAGAGTCTTGTGGGCTGTGTAATGGTGGAGGTTTTGGCTTCTTGAGAAGCCCCGGGGTTTAGGAAGGCAGGTTTCACTATGTCAGCCCTGAGAAACCAGTTTGGAGTTCAAGGACCCACAATAACTAGACAAGGAGAGGTATTTGCTCCGCCTCCTGAGTAGGACTTAGAGTTAGGGTTAGGTTTAGGGTTGAGGTTAGGGTTAGGGTTAGGTTTGGGCGGGGGGAACGTAGGGTGGGCTGTTGGGAGTCTCTTCTACCCTCTTCTCTCTCAACATCCTCTGCGGAATATTCTGAAGGGTTGGCAGATTCTAAGAGAGAATGTCGTTGGCTCATGGGATCTTCTCAGTAGCGACTCAAAAGAATGACCTGGGACTGGTACCAAGAAGCATTTCACTGTCCGGTTTCTCTGGAGATTCTAGAAAGAAAGTGGGGAGAAAAAAAGACAGAGATCTGTGTAGGGCGGTTTTGCACGCAGCCTCCCTGGGGCGGGGCGGTGGTCTGATAACCTGGCTGACCTCTCAGTCTCCTCCTGCCCTAAAGTATGAGCCACATGCATTGTTGGGTGACATGCACAGATGGATGAGCCAGCGGCCAGTCATTCACCCCACAGGTATCCACTGGGCGCCTACTAAGTGCCACGGGCTAGTCGTGAACACAACAGAGAAGTCTTCATTCTCCATCACTAGAGAGATAGCAGACTATAAACAGATACACTAATAGATCCAGAAATGATCAATGCTCAGAGAAAAAGAGAGAGGTCAAGGGATAGAGTGATGATGGATGGCCAGGAGAGGTTTTCTCAGGAGGTAACATCTGAACAGAGACCAGGCAGATGTCTAGGGGAAGAATGTTCTAGGCCAGTGGTCAGCAGACAATGGATGTCGGGCCCAAACTGGCTGCCACCTGTTTTTGTAAATAGAATTTGATTGGAACTCGGCCCCGCCGAGTCATTTATGTGTTGTCTGTGGCCCCTTCCTCACCGTTGAAGCCGCGTTAAGTAGTTGTGACCGAGATCTCCTGGCCCACAGAGACTACATACTGTCTGGTCCTCAACAGAGAAAGTTTGGGAGCTCCTGATCTAGGCAGGAGCAAAGTGCACGCGCTACTCTTTGTGGGTCTATTCTCCTGGTGACTGACACCTAAGTTGTCCCTAACTCTTGGGCACAAAAGACAACTCTTCAGTCATCTATCCTTCCCATGTCACTGGGTTTACCTGTGTGAGGCTCCAGGAAAGAAGTTATTTTTCACATTAGGATGAGCAAGGGAGCGTAAAACTGCCGACAGGAGATTTTAATCAGATTATAGAACCTGCCGTACATCCTGCCACCAGGGCTGTTGATTCTCTCAGGGACAAAAGTGGCTTATTTGCGCTTTGTTCAGAGCCTGTAATGCCCCTGGTTCATTCTTAGGGGTTTGTGTACATCTTCAAAAGGGCCCATGTCCGTGCAAGCACTTGGAAGACCCTAAAGGCTGAATAAATGTTGGAGAGGGGGAAAAGATGATGTTCTTAAACTCAGCATTGTTTAAGTTATCCATAGTACAGATTAAAAAAAAATTTTTAATTTTTAAAATTTTATTTATTTTTCACCTTCCTTCAGCATCCCAAGCTAGACTGAAAGTTTCCTGAGAGTGGGGTCCATTCCTTCTATTCCCAAAGCCTGGCAGAGTGCTGGCATTTAATGGGAACAGAGCAGATGCTTTTGGAATAAAGAAATGCCATCTCCTGTTAAGTGCTTCTGAGCAAAGTAGAAATTTGTTATTTTAAAAAAACAATCATTTACATTCTAAAGCTGAACAGAAACGAGTTCAGGCACTGATTTTGTTTGTTTGTTTTTGGAGGGTACATATCATGCTTAATAGACAGTCGGGTGCATCCTGACCCAGTGGATGGCATAGAGCTGAGTGGCATCACTGTCTGGGCCGCAGAGAAATTGCACAAGCGCACAGAATTATGTGTTCTCACCACGTGGCCTTTGCCCATGCCTGTCCTCCTGCCAGGAATACCTAGCCTGGGGTCCCTCTGCAGGCCTGTGTCTTTCTCAGCATTCCAGACCCAGCTCTTCCATAACCTTGGCCCTCAGAAATTTTTCCCTTGACTTCACAGCATTAGTAACTGTGCCGTGCATTTGGCAGTGGATCACATGCCACCCTGTGGCATCTGTCTAAGTGGACGCTGGGATGCAGGGTTCTTAGGGCTCAGACCATGGTTTATGGGTCTGGATGGTCCTTGGAGGGCTGGCTCTGGGCTTTCATGTGGCAGGCTCAGTGCATATTGATCGATAGGATAGCCCATTGATAGTACAACCATTGTAAGTTGCCATGTTAATATCTGCCACAATCTTACTTTGGTTTGATTCTCCCAGTGCTTTGAGAAAGTACCATCCATGTTTCTCTTAGATCCTTTCTGCTGATGGTACAGAGTAGTTCCTTTTGTGAGTCGGACTTTGTTTTAGATGCCTGGTGCTGGTCCCTGAGATAGAGAAGTGTTTCGGGCAGAGCTGACACCAGGTCTTCGAAATTAGACTGTTTTTTCCGGCGACTATTTAATTGACAGTCTCAACTTTGCATGAACCAGGAAGTTTGTCCATTTAACTTCCTTGTGATCTCTGGAGAAGGAGGTGAGGAATGAATATGCTGGGTGGGTGGGGGGGCGGTAGGGAGATAGAGAGAGAGAGGTGAAAGGAAAACATCTCATGGAAATCCAGCCATGGCGGTGCTGAGGGGCCTCGATAGTGGCTGTCACAGCCTGTGCTTGGTGGGTGCTGGGCTGGAGGCGGTGAGGGAATAAGCCTTCCTCTTGCTGTTGAGTGGTTGCCAATGCAGGTTTTAATTATTTCATTTATATAGTGTTGCTGCTGTTGAGTTTTGAACATTGAAAGCAGCTCATTCATAAGCCTTTGCCTCATATTTTGGGTGTGAGGGCGGTGACATTTTCTTTACCCTGCATGTTGCCATGCACAGTGCGGTGCTGGAGAAACTTAATGCTGGAAGAGGCCCTGTTCTGTTACAGACGGACTCTGCCCTGGACACATCACGGGGAGCCGTTCTTTCTGGGCCTCAGTTGCTCCACTGGAAGAAAGAACTGGGAGATGTCGTTAGGCCCTTCTGAGGCCTCAAAACATTTCTCAATGGGCTCCGCCCACGGTTCCCAGTGACTGCCCCAATCTCATCCTCTTTCTGGCTTCTAGGCAGTTATTCCAGCCATGGCAAGCAGGTGTCTGCTGAGTGCTGGAGATCTGGTAAGCGGAGCATGGCCCCTGGGAGGAGCCTGGAATGAAAATGGTTTCTAAGCATTCTTGTTTGCGACCTCCAGAAATGGTTGGAACTTTTGTCCATCCATCAGCACAAACGAGGCCCCTGCCATAATGGAGCCTTTGGGGAAAGATGGTATTTGGATCCAGAAGCAGTGCCTGCCCTTGGGGCCTTAAGTTGTGGTTCTGGAGCTGAAGCAGACATGCCCAAGAAGGACTGCCTGTCTGTTACAGGTTTTCCCAAACTGGAGCCATTCTAGTCCAACCTTTACTATTTAATTCTTTTTTTTTTTTTTAAGTGACTTGATTTAAAAGCGCCGGCTCTATTTTTTTAAAGTCCTTTTATTGAAGTGTAGTTGATTTACAGTATCATGTAGGTTTCGGGTGTACAGCACAGCGATTCAGTTACACACACACACACACACACACACACACACACACACACACACACGTTTTCAGGTTCTTTTCCCTTATAGGTAATTACATAATATAATATTGAGTATAGTTCTCTGTGCTATGCGGTAGGTCCTTGTTAGTTATCTATTTTATGTGTAGTAGTGTGTATCTGTTAATCCCAAACTCCTAATTTATCCCTCCCCCCACTGCCTTTCCCCTTTGGTAATCGCTTATAAAATCACTTATAACTTAAAAAAATAAAAGCAGTGGTTCTCAACAGAGGAGGGGTGTTGTCCCCCCTGGGGACATGGAGCAATGTCTGCAGACGTTCTTGGCTGTCACCACTTGCGGGGCGGAGGGACGGGTGCATGTGCCACTGGCATCTAGTGGGCAGATGAGGCCAGGGGCTCTGCTAAACGTCCTGCAGTGCACAGGACGGCCCCCGGCACAAGGAATTATCCAGCCCGAAATGCCAGTAAGGCTGAGGTTGAGAAACGCTGGTGTAAAGAAACGTTAGTTTTAAATGAAATTTAGTGAACCAGTATCACTTCCCATACATCCAAAGTAAATATAAAAATAATGAGCACATTGAAATCAAAACCATGTTTATAAATTCTAGGTGATTGCTATTGTCCGCCAAGCCTCTGGGCTTGAGGCTATCTTTCTCTTTATAATAAAGGGAAATTAGCACGTGGGGAGATGTCACAGACATCCCAGGCAGCACCGAACTGAGCTTTTCTCCTTGCAGGTAATCCGTAGGATTAAAAGAGAGTTGCCTCCTCCTGCTGGGGTTTGGTGCTCTTTTGTGCTGTCTGCCCACCACCTAAAATAAAACTGGGTACCCCCTTGATGTGCCCCATCCCAAGCTTTGGGAAACACAGTCTCAGTGCCGTGGGTGTAAGTATTGATATAAGCAGCTGAGAGCTATTGCCTGCAAGGATGGACTCCCTGTACTTCTGGCTCCCTGGGTGCTGGAGCTGATCAGTAGGCCTAGATGGGAATCTTTTTTCTCTTTTTTCACAGGTAGTTATAATAACAGCCCCCTTTAGGCACAGGCTTTTTTCATCTTCAAAGAGCTTGATACACATGAGCTAATCTCCCTGTTCCCCAGTGAGGTCAGGAGTCCCATGTTTTACTGGATGGTGCCACCAAGGCCAGAGAGATGAAGTGAGTCATAGCATTCCAGGCTGGGAGTTAGGTGAGGTTAGGGTTGGGATTCAAGTTTACAGCTGCCGGACTCCTGGACATGGCCCTCTCTGCACCACACCTTTCTCTTGGCCGGCCCTGCCTTGGTATTTGAGCCAAACCTCAAATTCAGGCGGGTCTGGAGAGAGAGAGGGTGACATTTCTTTTCCCTCCTCTCCGAGGGCAGCTCTTACAGGGGCAGCTCAATGCTTTTCTTTAAAAATAAATAAATAAATAAATAATTCCCCTATGGCAGGTAAACCCCCCAAAACCAGGGAGTTACTTTAAGAAAATATTTTCCTTGTGGACCCTGTTTCCCAGGATGTTGGTAGGAGTGGGGCTGGAGCAATGCTCCTTTTCACAGGCTCTGTTTGAAGACGTCTGTGGTTGGCAGGGCCTGAGCATAAGGGCCAAGGGTGTCTGGCTACGAGCCGTGACCGCATCGACAAGGACCACCATGGCGCGAGCAGCCTCTGGGTGCCTGTGGACACGGCGGCATTGCCTTTGCGCTTATCCCAGCCTCTTCTGGGCCTGGCCGGGAGGGGAGCCAATGGGAGGCGCCACGGAAAAGAACCGGTAGGGCGGGGCTTAGGGGACAGAAGCCACAGGGTGACAGCAGCCATCTCATACTATTTCCCAAGGGTTAAAAAATAAAAGAGTAGAATCTTCAGGATTCAAGAGACATTGAAACCTGCCAATGGATCACCATGGGTCTCTGAGCCTCCTAACTTCAGGGGAGATGGTCCATGGGAGCCACGTGGGGATCCTATGATACCGGCCCTTAAATACGCTCCACCACAGACTCGAATAAATCAAGTCAGAAAATGTGCTTCAAGTCGGAGCTGGAGGGGTGGAGTGAGAGTACGCGTTTGTTTATGTTGGTAGCGCCACCAGGTATGGATTGGACAAACTTCTCGTGGCACGGAGATCCTCATGTGTGCCTGACATAGGGCAGGGGACATTCTGGGTTGCTTTAAATCTTGTCTGTGAAGGAGTGGACAGCCCCAGCTCGGCGCTGCGTTCATCTAAAGCCTTTGCTTTTGTCTTGGTCAACTCTGACTGCTGTAACAAAAATATCACAGACTGGGGGTCTTAAATTACAAACATTTATTTCTCAGGGTTCTGGAGGCCGGGATATCCAAGATCAGAGTGCCAGCATGGTCAGGGTCTTGGTTTACAGCCAGATGTCTTTGTGTTGTAGTCTTATGAGGAGAGAGGGAGGGAGGTGGGGGGTCAGAGAGGGAGAGAGGAGAGAGAGAAAGAGAAAGTAAATTCCTTTCTGGAAGGTAGGAAGGACTGTGTTTTACCCTGAATTTATGAACTAATTTTTGATGACTAATTCTTGTCTCTTCTTATAAGGGCACTAATCCCATCATGAGGGCCGTACCCTCATGAACTAACTGCCCCCTAAAGACCCCCATCTCCAAATACCATCATATTGGGGATTAGAGTTTCAGCATATGGCGGGATATAGTATTCAGTCCATAACACCTTTCTTTTTGATCTTGGGGTTATGAAGCACCCGGTATGGAAGGGGAAGAGGGTGCAGAGCAAGGAGCCACTCACTGAGACCTGAGAGCAGAAGCAGAGTCTAGACCAGGTCCTCCTGCATCCGTTGATGAACCTGATCACTTTTGCCACTTGTAGGATGTGGAGAAGGTCCACGAGAGCAGGGCTGGGGTGGGAGTGAGCTGGCAGGAGAGAGAGGATGCTCCTAGCTCAGAGGCCCCGGAGCTCCTGCAACATCGGAAACCCAGGCTCCGTTGATCCCCATCCACGGCCGCAGCCATCTTGCTCGTCCCTTGAAGGCCAGATCCGGTGGTTGGAACCGTCTGCAGAGGCCCGCTTGTCACCTCGCCCTTTGCTGCTAAAGGATCCAGTTCCCCAGAAAACAGAAGTGTGGCCCCATGTGGCACTGTGTCCTCCTCTCATTTCAATCATTTCTTCGGGCTTCCTGTTACCATGGTTTCTAACCAAGCCAGGTAAACGATACTCGGATAGAATGGGATGGAGACAAGGGAGGGAGCTCCTGCTGGGATTAAAAATACCCTCTCAAGGCACATTACCTGGTCTCTGCCTTGTCTTTCTCCATTGTCTGCAGGCTTTTCCTGCCTCTCCCTGCTGGACACATCTGTGCTCATTTTCCCTCATCCCACTTAACCCCTTCCTTCCCCAAATCACAAATACAGTAAGTCCCCTACATACAAATGAGTTCTGTTCTGAGAGTGCGTTCGTAAGTCCAGTTTATTCATAAGTCCAACAAAGTTAGCCTAGGTACCCAACTAACATAATCGGCTAACTAGTGCTGTACTGTAATAGGTTTATAATAATTTTCACACAAATAATACATAAAACAAACACGAAAAATAAAGAAAACACGTTTAATCTTACAGTACAGTACCTTGAAATGTACAGTAGTCCAGTACAACAGCTGGCATACAGGGGCTGGCATCGAGTGAACAGGCAAGAAGAGTTACTGACTGGAGGAGGGAGAGGAAGTGGGAGACGGTAGGGCTGAAGGATCGTCAGCAACAGGAGACGGAGGGCAAGTGCAATTTGACTCGCGCCTGACGTTGACGGCACAGGTTCCGATTCCTTGCTGGAAGCAGATGCACGTTTGCATCTTTGAGAGTTCGCAACTGGAAGGATCGTATGTAGGGGACTTACTGTATAGGTGAGAGAGCGCAGAAGCCCAACCCCTCAGGTTTGTTCATGCCTCATCCTCACCTTGATCCATTCGGTTCATTCTTGACATTGAGGCTGCCCCTCCATCCCCATCCGCTCCTCTCAAGTCATGGCTGCTTTGTTCTCACCCTGGATTGCGATTCTCTCCGGAGCTGAGAGCCCAAACAGTCCTTCCTGCAATTGAGAAAATGGACATGAATGATCACTCCCTCTCTTTTCTCTAATTCTCTCTCTTACCCTCTCTGTGACCACAGATAAGGCCCCTTCTCAGCTTAGCACTTTTCTCAGACATGGCCACTTAATTGTTTCTTTCCTTGCACAGAGAGGGGGAGATTGCCATGAACCCTGTATTTTATTTTAACAGCTCATCCATCCTTTCCTCTTGGAAATACAACTCCAGCTTTTATACCTCTTCTGTGTGGGTCCCTCCAAACCACTTCAGATCTGGTTGCCTTTTCTTAGTTTTTCCTCCCTGTGTGCACTCCTGACCACTCCACACTGACCACCCACAGACTCCCTCTCATCCCACCTTCTGTTCATGGATGAGCTTCAGCCCTCGGTCTCTATAAATTCCAACCCACTGCCATGGTTTTGGCCACACCCCTCAGGAAAAAACGACTCCCAAACTTGCATCCATAGCCTTGGGCTTTCTTCACAGGTCAGCTCTGTGTGTCCTTTTTTTAGGTCCACCTCCTCAAGTTCATTACCTTTGAAGTCCAATGGCCTCTGGGTCCCGGATGTGCTCTGCTCTGGGTGTCCTCATTCTCATTAGGATAAAACCATTTGTCTGGGCATCAACGCTAAGTTTCATTATCTCTTTACCTTTTGGCAGTGATTCAGCTGGTCTCTATGATTTAATATTTACCTGGAATGTTGGCTTTTCAAAAACAGGGGTTATGTCTTATTCTTTGGTACATCCTGGGTGTGCGTTATACTCTGCGGTCTTTAACAGGATGTGTTATAATTGAACTAAAAGTATTGTTCCCCCGATCTTGTACAGCACTTAGGGTCTACCCGCCCTCTTTTTTCCCCGTTCTCCAGGGCATCACCCTGGACGGGAGGTTGACACTTCACCCTCAAAGCTTCCCACCCTTTTGAATGTGAAGACACATTTTAATATTATGTTTTTTCACAGGCTCCTATTGACTGGGTAATAATTTAGTAATTTGTCTATGAAATATTTGAAAATTACAACATTTACATAAGACATTATGTATTCAGTCCTCTAACAATGCTCAGTGTGCCTATGTCTTGTGAGACCCTGACCTTAATTTTGTGGCCATTTGGTGACCACCAGCCTAGACTCTGGCAGTGGTTCCTAATTGGTTTTCCTGGCTCAAGTTTCCATCCCCCCAGCCTGTCCTACACACTAGTAGGTTATGCACCTTTCTGCGTATGCCACCTCCTGCTG
>NW_006780945.1:3558234-3562854 GCF_000442215.2 Lipotes vexillifer
GCTCTTACCCTGGATTTTATCCTGAAAATAAGCTCCTTAACCTGCCATCCAGGTCCACCCCAGGCCCCCAATCTCTCCAGCGGTAGCATCCATTCCCCTTTGGCATATGCAGTGTGTTCTGGGCAGCTTTTTCCCCCAACAGGCATTTAGGTTCCAGTTGCTTAATCTTGGTTCTTATTCCCTTTGTCTGGAAAATCCCACCTTTTTAACTCTAAGAGCTACCTGTGTGTGAGACCTACATTAAACCATGCCTGGTGCACACTCCTGCCACTCCAAGGGGCTTGCCCCACACATTTGTGCTTAAAATCCGCTTGTGTGCCGTGTCTTGCTTTTATACACACGTGCACGTGCTCACACATTTTAAACTTTCAATTTGGAAATAATTCAAACATTCTAAAAATGGCACAAGAAACACTCATATATCCTTGACTCAGATTCACGTGTTTTTAACATTTTACCCCATCTAAATTCATCAGTTGTATTTCCTGAGAAAAGGGATGTGCTCTTACGTAACAGCAGTTCAATGATCACTGTCATAAATTCCCATTGATACTTTTGTCTAATCTCCATCCATGTTCCAGGTTTGTCTGTTGTTCAAATAATGACCTTTGCGACACTGTTTCCCTCCATTACAGAAGCTAGTCTAGAGTCAGCTATTTCATTGAGTTGTCGTGTTTCTTAGCCTCCTTTAATCTGGCACATTTCCACAGCTTTTCTTTGTTTTTTATGACGTGGACATTTTTAAAGGATACAGTTCCCTCCTCCTCCATGTTTTAATGGAAAAGTCCTCATTTTGTGTTTGAAGTTTCCTCGTGATTAGATTGAGGTTATGTATTCTTGGCCGGAATACTGGATGGGGGTATGGTATCTTTCTCATCGTGTCACATCTGGCAGTACCCAATGTCCATCTGTTCGTGATTGGTGATGCTAATTTTGGTGGCCCACGTAAAGTGTTGTCTGACTTCTCCGATGTGTAATTACTGTGTTCTTTCTCCCTTGCAACGAATGAACAGTCTGCTGGGGAGAACCTTTAAAGTTATGCAAAGATACTCATCAAAAGTTCCTCCTAGAATTAGCATCCAGTGATGATTCTTGCCTGATCCAGTCTTTACCATGATGGTTGCAAATGAGTTTCTAACCCCAGTGCTCACTCAAAATTTATCATTTGGTTCTTGGCGTTCTACTGTTAGCAAGAGACCCCCCTCCCCCCTATTTATTTATATACCTGTCCATTCACTGGACTCATGAATTCCTGAATTCCTGAATTATTCAGTGGTTTATAGTTCACTACTTTTGTTATTTTGGTGCTCCGAATGTTCCAGATTTGCCAATGGGAGCTCCTTCAAACTGGCTCCCGTGTCCTTACATAAATGCACACTTACTGCATTGTAAGTCCCTTAAGAATATATTAATATAGTGATCCATATGTGATAGTTACTAAAATGTGTTAGGAGAGAGAGATGACTCGTGTCTGTTGGTTGCTTTCTTGGGTCCTCCTCTCATGCTGCTGTTAAGTAACATCTATAAAGATCTAATACATCTGCTCAAGTCGTTTCATGGTTAGGAACTTTGGAGTGTCACAGCACTGAAAGTGCTACTGGCTTGCACTGGAAAATCTAAGAGTGACAGTTACTGGTGTTAAGTCGTCTCTTATTTTTGAGTGTCTTTCTACCAAGCCGGGTTACTTACATGTACGTAGAAGGGCTTAGTGGATCAACATCCATTGTTGATATTCACATGGGAAAGATCAAATAGAAACCTCAGAGTGGAGATGATTTTTTTCTTACCAGGAATTATAAACTCAAATGCCTACAGGGTCCAGGAAGGTAACTCAAATGAATAAGGCATGTGCTTTGGCAGGGTGTGGATTGCAGTACACTGGAGAGCACATGCCCTGCCTTAAAGAGGCAGCTGCTTCTCGGCTCTGACTACTTGTTCCTTTGTAGGAACATAGGTGTGAGGTTGCCAGATCTTCTCATTTTTCAAGACCATCCAGAAATCCAGATTTTTATGCAAAACCTAAAAATCTCCCATTGTTACATCCGATCACCTATTTTTTTAGAAAGGTTAAAGCATACATCAGGCTAAATAAAGGACACTTCAGGTCTATAAGCTGAGCCAGCCAGCTCCATGGCTGTGGCCCGTGATTTCATCAGAGTACAGAGGTGGAGAATTGATAGTGGACCTTTCATGAATCTTCCTGAGGATATATAATTTGACGATCCTGTGATTTCTTATCCAGAGGAAGAATTCTTTAAGGTTCATCTTAGAGTTCCATTTAAAAAATGAAAACAAGGTATAAAATCCATTGCTGTAAAACCCAAACGATTTTCTTCTAATATAGGTCCCAAGTGTATTGCTAGTGACCTCTCCCCAAAGCTTCAATTCCCAGTGGCTTCCTGGCTCCAGTCTTAACGCAAACGTAGTTCTGTTACTCGATTTTTGGAGATGAGTGACTAGCCTCTTCTCTGGAACAAAGAGGGGTTGTAACGACCGCTCCCTCCCTGTTAATACACACTCTAGCCTGTCATTTCCCCCCTTGCCAAGCCATTTCCACGGGGGAGCATCTTCAGTATGTGCAGTTGGTCACGGCTTCACAGATATTTCCACGGAATTGTTACCAAGGAAACCTTTGCCTTATGAATTTTTTGTTTTATGACTTTGCTGAAGGAAACGCACTCCGAAAAGACACACAGTCTTCCACTTCACTCAAATGCTATGCCTCGGGCCCTGTCTCTCTCTGTCTCTCTCTGTCTCTCTCTGTCTCTGTCTCTGTCTCTCTCTCTTTTTCTTCTAAAGCAGAAGCATAAGAAATGCCAAGTTATAACACACGGCCTTTTTCAGATGCATATGGTGTTTTCTGTCCTGTGTCTCACGGTGGCTAGTTAGCTGGACTTCTGATTTGAAACGCCTTCAAGGCTTTGACCTACAAAATCAAGTAGAACCTATTCGTTTGTGATTGGAATAGACACACCTGTCAGTTTACACTTGACCCTTTGGGTTTTTTCTGAATGCCTCCGTGTCTCTTCTTTCTGGATAAATGATACCAGAAAAGAAGATCTCATGAAAGGCAGGTTTTCGGTTCTTTCTCATCTGAAGGCTTTCTTCCAGCAGGCCCGTGTCCTGGCCCAAGTTGCTGGAGGCCACGGCTGTGACCCACCAGGCCAGTGAGGGATTCGATTATGAATGATTCTGGACAGGGGTCCAAATCTCTACCTTCTAATCCTCACCCTAAAATTTTCCAGAGGACCTTGGCATCTCTTTCCTGCTCTGAATAGCATCCCTACCTTTAAGAAAACTATCTCCTGGTGTCTCATTGAAAAGGGCAGACGAGCGTCTCTCTCGGCCCCGGTTTTTGCAGACTCAGCCTCACCGTGCATAAACCTGAAAGGCAGTTGCTCATTCCCCGTGTTTACTTTTATTTCCAGCCACATCTGGAGGCCAAAATTCATAAATTTATCGCCAAGCCTGACAACAGTTTACTGAGTTTGTACGTTAAGGCAAGGGGGGGGGGGATAAAAAACAAACAAAAAATACAAAACGGTCTCCTGACTTGTCGGGTGTAAAATGGATGGAGAAATCAATGGGCAGACCATAAACCCCAACCTTGTTTATTAACATCTGCGGCCTGCCTGCAGACGGTGGAGGCGTGAGCCGGCCCTGTTTGTCTTGGAGGTTTAGCTCAGAGAGCTCCATGGTGTACTCTCCGTATATATACAGCCAGGCATCTTTTTAACTCAGCAGAGACCAGTGGACGGGAACAAGGGCTGTTCAGAGGTGGAGGACCACAGGTCCGATAGGGGGAGAGCGGGACTAGGGCCCCGGCCGTGTTTACAATTGGGGCAGGACAGTGGGTGGGCCAGTTCTTGTGACGTACTTGAGGCTTTAAAAAACGGTCATAAATCTGATGTCTGTCAAACAGGGCTGGCATTTTCTTTTCCTTTCACAACCAGGTTTTGTACCACCCAAAAAAAAAAAATTTTTTTTTTTTTTTTTAAACAAGAAATCGTCTAAACGCTTGTGAAGTGTGTCCTCCTCTCCCACCGCTCGAGTGGAACGTTTCCCAGGGCACACTGGAGTATTTCCACGCAGGCTGTCGTCCACCTTCGCCCCACCCCTCCCCGGTCCCCCACCACCCCAAACCCCTGGGGAAGGGCGTTGCCATTATATTTTGCATTTTTTACTGAAATGTTGGAGTGGGTACAGCAGCACTGACGTGCAACCCTGTTTGACAGCTTGGCTCTCGCCAGAGATTTGCCCCACTTGCTTTGGGTCAACCGGGAGCACCCTACCTAAGCCAGCAGCTCCTTTAGGTAGCTGCTCTTCTGCCATAAATAAAGCAGGGACCAAGGGAGCAGTTTTAGAGGGCCCCAGGATGGGGGGAAGGGTGTGCTGTTTGTGGCCGCCGGCCACGGCCCCTCTGACGAGAAAAAAATGTGCTGGGGATGTCCTTTTAGCAGGCGGTTTGGCTCTGTGGTACCTCACGTCTGAGGTGAGTCCGCCGAAGAAAAGGGCACTTTTTGTGGTCAGGGCCCGGGGCTTGGACGAAACACTTGGCCGGAGAGAATATGTGCCCGGGGAGGGCGTGGCCCACCAAGGAGCAGAACCCCCCCCCCCCCC
>NW_006780945.1:3563112-3581891 GCF_000442215.2 Lipotes vexillifer
CTACACTTTGGGAAGCGCCCCCTTCAGGATCACTGAGTGTCCCGGGAGACTTGACCCTCTGTTGTTATTATACAGGGTAACGGGGCTTCCTCCCCGTCTCACTCCCCCAGGTCACCATGTTCCTTGTCCTCTCCGGGCAGTGTCCCAGCCAAGCTGCCAGCTGTCAGAGCTGAAGAGCTTACTGCTTTTCAAGGCATATTTCCTGGCTCCTGGCCCCGCGTGGCTGCTTGGTTATTCGGGCAGGGCTGTTCGAGGGCGTGAAACCAGTTGAGCCAGAGAGGGAGGTTAGGGCTCAATCCAGTGGGCTGGGATTTCCCCATGGGGGGGGCGGTGGACAGGGGTCACAGACATGTCCCCAGCAGGGACCCCTGGGAGAAACCCAGCCATGGAGATGCCAGTACTTTTCCATTGATGGGTGGTGCCGAGGAGAACTTTGAGCCCCAGTGACCTCGCAGCCTAGGGACTTTCCAGGCTTGCCTCGGGAACGTCATCCCAACCAGAGGCTAGGAATCAGGAAGCCTGTATTTTATTTTATTTTTATTTTAATCAAGTTTCACTCATGGTGATAAGTTGAGTGGTCATGCTTGAGGCCCTCATCAATGCCTTCCCAGAACCCAGAGGGCCAGAAAAGTACAATCTCATGGTTCTGCTTGCGTCCTTCTGAACTTCTCAGCTCAGTGGCAGGTGCTGCAAGGAAACACTGCTCTCAAGGGCTCCCTGAGTTTCCCCCCTCACCTCGAGGTCACGTCTGCAGTTCTGTGAAAGTGAGTGTTCCCGTGGCTTGTTATACTCATGGGTGTTGTGTTCTCTCAAGTCTAGTTGTTTTTTGTTTTCACCATTTCAGAATTGCCACTCTCTGCAGTGTGGCCTTGGAGCTGGGGTCCACCCCAGTTATGCCTGGGGTAGAGGCAGCAGGTGACAGCTCCCTGCATTAACTCACGGGGCTAACTTAAGTCTTACCCTTCAGGTATCAGCTTAATGTCATTTCCTTCAAGGGGCCTCTGCTGTCACTTTACTCGCTTCCCACCCCCATAGCATTCTTCTCTTTTTCTTCACAGAAGCTTTATCATTGATAATCCAATGTTTGTCTTTATTCGTGTTCATGATCTGTGAACCTGCCTGGAATACCAGCCAGCAGGACAGGCAGAGGCTGTCAGCTTATTACTGACGAAGCCCCAGCTGCCACCATGGCATCTGACACCCCATAGATGCCCAAGCAGTATTTGAATTAACACCTCCAGGATGGGAGCTGGGGAATGGCGCATATGGCGGATCAGACATGGCTGCAGTTGGGCACTTGTGCTTTCTGGCTTCCTGCATTTCTCTTGGCTCTGGTTTATACTTGGCTGCCTCTAGAGAAGGGGGAGAAAAGGAATTCCCTTTAACATTCAAGCCTGATTATTGATCTCTCAACCTTACAGTTGCGATCAGAGGTGCAGAATTGTGGTATGTTTATTTTAGATGGGAAAAAAATGCCAGCAGGATCATGAGTTTCTTTGCCATTATTGAAGAGATGAATCATTGCAGGGGCATGTTTCTTAACTGAAAAGATGGAGTTGCAACGTCCTGGCTACTTGGCAGGTTTCTAAAAGTCCTGGGTTCTGATGTGGCGTTCGTATAAGGTAAATCTCTAGTTCCTTCTGCTCTTGGCTATGTGGAAGGTGGCCCTGGTCACCTGCAAAGCTGCTTATCTTGTGACCATGTCAGGTCGGCACTTTCTGCAGGAGGGCTTAAAGGGCTGATGGGTTTTTTCACTCACCACAGCATCCCTTTAAACTGAGAGTTTGTGTTTGGTCATGAATTCTCAGATGCCCACATGTTGGGAACTTTGGCGTTTTCTCCAAGCATCTTTGGATAGCCAGGACCTTCTGGTTGAAAGGCCCCGTTGGTGGATGTCTGCACAAGAGGCCCAAGACATTTTCCCCGGGGAGGAGAGGTCTCTGGGGCTAGTTGATAACGTCTGTGCTACGAGACCTGAGTTCTAGGTCTGGCTTTGCCTCCACCCTGGGCCTCCTTTTACTACAAAGGCGGGCACCCATATTTCATAGTTGGAGACTGACTGAGGGTAGATAACCAGAGAAGAGAAAGCAATGAGCAAATATCTAATTTATGCAATTTGCAAAGATGTAATTATGGCAAACATAGAAAAATGTATGTAAACACAGATGGTGTAGAGGGTTTTGTTTGGCTTTTTGTTTTTGTTTTTTTGGTATTCCTTTGGTCATCTGTGCCCATCTCTGAATGAACACAAACTCTTCTGCAAGTATGTCTGCATTTCCTGCCCTGTAAGGAGATTCAGGAATTCAAAATACAGTTGCCAAACTAGCAAACTAATTTAACATGATGTATGAGTTTGCTAGAACTGATATGACAAAAGGTACCACAGACTGAGTGGCTTACACAACAGAAACGTATTGGCTTCTAGCTCTGGAGGCTAGAAGTCCAAGATTAAGGTGTTGGCAGGGTTGGTTCCCTCTGAGGCCTGTGAGAAGGAGTTTGTTCCAGACCTTTCTCTTAGCTTCTGATGGTGTGCTGGCAATATTTGGCATTCATTAGTGGGCAGAAGCGCCAGCCTCATCTCTGCCTTCACTTTCATGGGACAGTCTCCCGGTGTGTGTGTCTGTGTTCAAACTTCCCCTGTTTATTTATTTTAAATTAATTTTTATTTTGTATTGGAGTATAGTTGATTTACCATGTTGTGTTAATTTCAGGTGTACAGCAAAAATTTCCCCTTTTTATAATGACACCAATACTGTTGGATTAGGGGCCCAACCTTATTTCAGTATGACCTCATCTGAACTAATTACATCTGCAACAACCTTATTTCCAAATAAGATCGTATTCTGCAGGATTGAAGGTTAAGACTTCAACATATGAATTGGGGGGGGTTGGTAGGGGAATACAGTTTAACCCATAACAGATAACAAATGACCAAGCCTTACAACAGAACTATAGAGGGAACTTGGATTCAAAAACTTCCAAATTATTAATGTCACCTCAAGTCTGGAGATTAATCTGAGGCATCCAAGAAAATGTCCAATGGGTAGTTAGAACTTTGTGGGGGAAGGGCAGAGTTAACCATTCCTGCGCTTCCTAAGACTTATGATTTTTGCCACACTGGTACGTGTACACTGGTACACGTACTATTATTTTCTTAATATTTTTATACCCAGTTTCATAATTTACTTAAACACACTTTAAAGGAAACCCTGTATCACTATCACAAATGGAGTCCAGGGTCATTGGGTGTAAAGAGAAGATACGACGAAATTGTGAAAGATTCGGATTTTGTGGCTTTCCCAAGGCTCTGAGCCCGAGAAGTATTCTTTCTCTTTTTGTGTAGCTAGAATTGTAGAGGTGTTCAAGACTGGAAGCATCAATTGGAGATGTTCTTCCTGCTTTCATCAGGATGGAAAGAGATGGGACTTCCCTGGTGGCGCAGTGGTTAAGAATCCGCCTGCCAATGCAGGGGACACGGGTTTGATCCCTGGTCCGGGAAGATCCCACATGCCGCGGAGCAACTAAACCCATGCGCCACAACTACTGAGCCTGAGCTCTAGAGCCCACGAGCCACAACTACTGAGCCCACGTGCCACAACTACTGAGCCCGCGTGCCACAACTACTGAAGTCCGCGAGCCTAGAGCCTGTGCTCTGCAACGAGAGAAGCCACCGCAATGAGAAGCCTGCGCACCACAACGAAGAGTAACCCCTGCTCGCTGCAGCTAGAGAAAGCCCATGTGCAGCAACAAAGACCCAACACAGCCAAAAATAAATAAATTTTATAAAAAAAGGAAAAATAAGGATGAGAAGAGACTAGAACAAGGAAAAGCATTTCTGTGTGACTCAGTGTCATTTCATGTCGTGTTGGAGTGTGGCCAATTTATCCCAGGTGCCACTAGGTTACATATCACCCCTATTTTAGGAGACACTGATCTAGTCCAGTTGCCCCATCTCTTAGATGAGAAACTTAAGGCCTCTGAGAAACGATGGCCCCTGACAGTACTCAGATTCCATTGCCAGTTAGTGGCTGAGCTGACTGTAAGCCGGTGATTCTCAACCAGGGACAATTTTGCACCCACTCTTTGACAGTGGTCTGGAGACATTTCTGACTGTCAAAACTGGGGGATGCTACTGGCATCTAGTGGGTTGAGATCAGGGATGCTGCTAAACATCCTGTATTCTACAATGCCCGGGACTGCCTCCACTGCAAAGAATAGTCCAGCCCCAAATGTCTCTAGGGCTGATGCTGAGAACCCTGCTCTAGATAAAGGTTTCTTGTCTCCTGGTCTCTTGTGGATCCCCTTGTTCTCTGCTGCTTTGTCTACGTGATTGCGAATGCTGTCTGTTTTCAAAACTACTCAATAGCTATCACTCACACCAGCGAAACATTGGAAGACGTTATCTTCTCTAACTTATGAGGCTCCTAAGCCACTTAGTGGCAGACATTACAGCCTCTGGTTTTCTCGACAATCCCTTGACCTTGTAGTGGGAAATTTTGCCTGTTATTCGTTGGAAATGGCCTGCAATCTGATGGTGGCAGAATTGCTCACCCCCAGATCTTCCTACATATAAGGCAGTAGAATAATCTTCATCTCCATCCTGAATGGAGGAGGTTTTGGGAAGTGGGATTTGTTAAGGAGAAACTCTGAAGGGTTTTTACATGAATCCGACAGCGTGAAAAGATGAGTCAGTGTGGACCATGCCTTCAAGGGGCATCCACCCTAGCAGGGACAGTTAATACAGGGCCACAGGCTTTTAGAATACAGACAAGCTGGAAATTTACAAGGGCATGAGAGAGCTGTGTGGTCTCCGAACAGCCAGGTGGGAGGAGCTGAATGTATACCAAGTGTTCCGAGAAACCAGTGGTGCTGAAGTTTGTATTGACGCCTATGCCTACGTAAATAGAAATTCCACCCGCTTCTTAACGAAATGTCGTAGGCGATAGGCCCACACGATCTCTTCCGTAATTCTGGACTTGACCCTTCAGCTCCGTGAGTTGATAAAACTTTGCCTGCTCATGTCCCGGTGTAAGGCATGGCTTGACAGCCTGTATGGGTGTGTGCGTTGTGTGCACTGTGCAGTTGGGCTGTGTCCAGTTTCTGCATCAGACTCCAAGCCCCGGGGTGGCCAGGCATGTGTTTATTCTGTGCTCCTTTACACATATGCCCTCGTGTGCGAATTGCTGCCCTCTTAAAGGGCTGTGTAGCCCTGTGTTTGGGGGTGTCTGAGTCTTTCGGCAGAGGGGCTGGACTTCTTGCATGTTTCCCTCCGTCTCCTCCAGGCTTCCTCCAGGGTCCATCACGTCTGTCCATAGGCTAGTGGGTGTGTGGCCCGAGAGTCCCAGCAGGTCCCTGGTCTCCTTGGAAGCCTGGAATGTGATGACTGAGACTCACCATTGTCTTACCTCTGACCCTCGCTTAAGTAACTGTCTAAAATCACGCTCCACACACAGCCCAGGAGCTGGTGGTGTCAGACCATATGTGGAGCCAGGCTGGGTCCCTGCGCTGCCCGGTCCCGAGAGGGGCCTGTCGCCGTGGGATCAGGAAAACCAGGTTAATCAACCCTCTGATCTGTCCGGCCCCGAGTCACAGCTCGAGGCTTTAAAATCAGCCAAGCCTGGAAAAGGAGGCATCATTTTATGAGGCTTTAGGAATTCCATTTAATATTTTAAAATATCTGCACATTCCTTTCCCGGTCTCGGTTAAATAACCTCTCTTCTGTTAGGATTTTCCGATAAACCCAAAGAAGCCTGCAGCCGTTGCCCACACATGCCTTCCGCAAGTAAAATAATCATCCCTCCTGCTCACGGCTTGCCTTTCTTCTGAAACGGCACATCTCCACCCTGTCTCCCCCCAGCCCCCAGCCTGGTTCTACTGTGTCCCCAGACATCCCAGGGAGACCGGAAGAGGAGGAACGATGGTCCCGATTTTGCCAGTGGAGATGATAAAGCAGCATAAATGCAGGGTCGGGGCTGGGCTGCCCCGGGACTCCCACGAGGGCCTCTCGCTTGCTTTTCTGGCTTTGAGCTGAGCCACGCACCTCCCGACGGCCTCATTCGGACACTGCCTTTGCCAAGCGTTCTCACATTCTCTCCTTGGCGATTTATTGATCACCTTCTGTCTGCCTGCCTGCAGGTGACTGTGGACTATGCGCTTTTTACTGATGTTCAAAAAAGTGGTAAAAACGCCGGTGCCCAAGGTGGTACAGCGAAAAATTGTCAGAGTGGTAATTCACACCTGGAGAGGCCCAGTGTCTTCCTTTCCACTAAGCCAGGTGAACCGTCTGGCAAATGACCCTGCAGCCATTCCCTCCCCACTTGCCCAGATGCTCCCACCTGCCCCCAGGGCGGTGGGAGCTGTGTTCTCCCCCAGTTACTCACTGCACATACTGGGCATATCATGTATGTACATACATAAAACACATATGATGTCATCTATAATGTACACACAGGATATGTAATATACCCACATGTAATAAGTTATAATACGTATCACAAAATACGAGCATCAGTTGTTTTCAGTGTCATCTTTTCCCACTAGGTTTTCTACTCTGGGGAGTCTGGGACCTGCCCTTCCTGCTTGGCATTTCTGGCACCTGCTCTAAAAGCACGAGCACATAGTAGGTGCTTTGTCAACATCAGAATTCCCTTGTGGTGTGCAGTGATTTTAGACAAGGTCTGTGCCCGCCTCTGTTTTGTGTTTTGTTGTTATAGGACTACTGGGAGTCTTCGTGGTGGTTTTTCCTTAAGAAAACCCCTCCTTCCCTGCAGGGGTGTGTGGTGCCTGCTATCGGCGTCCAGCGTCCATCAGGCCGGCTGGTCACGCTGTGGTCCTGAGGAAGGGCTGGGGGGGCGGGGTGAGTGTGCATCCCTCCCAAACCTCACACCTCACACCTCACGCTGGCTGCCCATCTGTCATCTGCCTGCCCTGGACACGGCAGGGACCTGGTGGCGGGGGGTCACTGCAGTGCTTGGACCAGGCTTCCCGGGAGAGCTCATTCCCTGATGGGGACAGGATTCTGTGCATCAAACAGAAGGGCGAGAGCCTTCAGTACCCAGAATGAGCTGTCACACTGTGTCCCCGGGGCCCACCTGGGCCTTGGAGGGACTTAAGTGGCTCCCCGAGAAGCAGGGCACTGGGTGGCCTGGCATCCACGCTCCCACCAGCCAGGGCAGGTCCAACTTTGTTTGTACTTAACTACTGGAGTCCTGCATCTGAGTTCGTTAGGGAGGAGGGGAGGCATTTAAACTATCATATATAACATTTATTACGCTCCAGACACTGTCATAAGTGCTTTACCAATGCTAATTTATTTAACCCGCCAAACAGCTTTATAGGGAGGTGCTATTTTTATACCAGTTGTTGACAGATGAGGAAACTGAGGCACAGAAAAGCCCAAGGCTTGTACTACGTGTCAGAGGTGGGATTCACACTCATCTGATCCCGCCTTATTCTGAGTGCTGCTGCTTTAAGAAAGAACTTGGAGAACCATTAAGGGTTTAGTCCCCGTTTCCCCCTAACTCCTAAGTTCGCTGGAATAGCAACAGAGGAAGCTGATGGCTGGGCGTTGGGAGAGGGGGTAGGACAGAAGAAGGGCCGTGTCAGGTCCTGTGACCACTTCCCTCCTGGCCAGCCCGGACACCAACCCTGGCAGGGGGGAGCTTCTTTGTCCCCCGGCCTCGAGGTACAGCTATTAAGTGGGGATTTGCCCATCCATAAATCAAGGCGCCTGAAAAGTGAAACCGGGAACCGGCTCTTTCCCCGTGTTTTGGTTAAAACAAACAACATCGTGAAATGTCAACCTGTTTGGAAAGTTTGCGGCATGGAAAGACGATTGCCCAAATGGCTTTTTAAAAGTATGAGAATTTGCCTGGCTGAACATTTTTTAATTAACGCCCTGAGTTAACGTTAATAACTATTCATAGCTCAGTGAGCTGGGCTTGGGGTGGGTTGAGGGAACATTTGGTATCTCTGGCAGAGGCGGAATGTTGACCTGGCTGGCAAGGGGGCTGTCGGCCGCTTTTGAAAACCTAAGGGACCTCGGGGCCCATTTAGGCCTGTTTTGTAGTCAGAGTGTGGCCTTACGGAGCATCATCGGGGCTTTTCCTGTTAGCATAAGTGTTACCGCTGCCGCCCAGGTGGTCTCTGGGGCTGAGGTCTCCCCAGATGTGTTCCCCCACAATCTGGTGAGCAGTCGTCTCAAGGGAATTCTTTGAAAAAAATGTTGCTTGGGGTCACACCATTTAAATTTACCTCCCTGACTTTCTGTGACCTCATTTTTCCTTAAAATATCATTGGAAAAGTGTTTTTGAGTTGAGCATTTTATTTTCCATTCTAACATGGTGAAGCTGGCACACAGGGGCCCAGGCTGGGCTGGAGGGTGGGTGACCCGGGCCTCGCGCACCTTTGCGGGTCTCAGCAGGCTGGGGGTGGCACTGGACCACAGCAGCATCTTAATCCCCGTCCGGTGATACCGCACCTCCATGTTGCTGGTGGGTACATGCCGTATTCAGAGGGTGTCCCTCGAGGCAAAGATGAGATTTTGAAAGAGAAAGCTTGTAACACGTGTTTTTCTTTTAAAGCATATGGTAGATTGGGCTCTGTTTTAGGCTCATGTCAAAAACTCTGCTCAGGGAAGACCCAGGAGAGAGCTCCAAGTAGGACCAACGTTAGCAGCTCCAGAGTGAGGTGGATTGGGAAGGACGGCAGCTCGGAGAGCTATACCCAAAGCAGCAAGTCCAGCTCGTCTGGCTTAGCAATCCTGGGAGAGCTTTGCCGTTGCTGAGATCAGCCACCTACATTTATGGAGTACCACGGGCCAGAGCACGTGGCTGCTATGATGAATGATTTGTACGCTGTACTAGGCGCTTAGGAATCCAAACAGGTGAGGCATATTGCCCACCCAAAGGAATTTAAGGTCTCCCTGGGGAGAGAAGATAGCTAACCTATCCCCTCCAGGATCTTGTGTTTAGCACAAGCGTAGGGGTACGGGCAGTAGTCCTGTGGCTCAGATGTGAGCCGTCACTGACAACTGGCAAGTCAGGTGGGATTTGGGCCGGGCTTAAAGGGAAGGTGTTGGGGAGAGGCAGGGCAAGGGAGGTGTTGCAGATTGTGGGGAGCAAATATTGGCTGAGAGGCCTGCAAAGCAGTCCTGCAGCAAGGCTGGAGGGAGAAGAGAATGGATCTGCGTGCGCATGGCCTCTGATTTCAGGCAGTAGGCAGCCACCGACAGCTGCTGGGCAGAGTCTGGCTGAGTTAACTGATACTTCAGGATGATAAGCCGGAGAGCTTTATAGCGTGGACTGGAACAGGCAAGTCTGAAGTTGAGGAGCCTGTGTTGGGGGTTATTGCAACAGTGGAAGGCAGAGTAACAAGGTTGCACACTCAGCTTCACCCCTGGAGCCAGAGGAGCCTGGTGCAAATATTGACCCAACTACTCATAGCCACCTGACCTTGGGCAAGTGTTAAATCTTCCTGTACGTCAATTACCTTATCTTTTACGTAGGGATACTAATATTCATTCATTCCTTCAGCCAAAAGCGGGCTGTACCATACAATGTGTGCTGATCATACAATGGAGAACAAAACAGACACGCTCTCTGCCCTCCGGGATCTAGTAGGCAGAGACACAAGCTAAAATGAAATAAACAAATACGGTCATTTCAGATTAGGTTAAGTGCTGTGAAGGACACAGCCGAGTTGCACTGCTTGGGTGGCCCATGTAATAGAGCCGTCACGGAGGGCCTCTCGGAGAATGTGCCGTCTGAGCAGCAGAGACTTCGGAAGTTAAGGGAAGTGGTTCCACTAAGGAAACAGCAAGTGCAAAGGTCCCGAGGCACAGAAGAGCTTGGAGCTTCCCAGCCCAGAAATAGAGCCAGTGTGTGGAAGGATAGTAGACAAGGTGAGCAGTGATACCAGACGAGGAGTTAAGTAAAATGTTTACTGGGACACAGTAAACAAAAACTGACATTCTTATTAGGGGAACATTACGGACCTGAGGTTATCGAGGGCCCAAGCTGTTATCATGGCCATGGGGATATAACAGAAGACAGACCATGAACAACATTAGCAGAAGAACCAACTGGAGGTAGAGTGATGCTCAGTGTTAGCGGGAGGGCTGCCCGTCTGCGTGATGGAGGGAGTGAAGCTAACTTCACCGACGTGGGGGGCTTCCGTGGGGAGCCTGGTTGATGCAGTAGAAGAGATGCCACTTGGATGTGGCGAGTTTGAGAGGATTTGGCAAATCGGTGATCACCCTGCCCTGTAGGCAGCCGGCACACCGGGGCTTAGGATAAAGCTTAGGGCCAGGGTTTGGGGAAGTCTTTCGTCAAGGATGAGGGGAAAGGGTGGAAATTCAGCTGGCTGAGGACTGAGCCTCAGGGCTCCCCTCTGTGCTGGACCAGGAGGGAGAAGGGGATCCAAGGAAGAGAGGGGGAAGGCGATCTTGTGAGACTTGGGCGCCCGAACGGGGTCCACGAGGATCCGTCCTCAGGCTCACATACCCTCTCTCTTGTCCACGCTCCTGGGGGGGGTGCAGCAGGCCCCTTATCTCCCCCACGGCCCCTGCAAGCTGCGTCATGGAGCCTGGCCTCTGTTTGCAGCCTGGAGTTGGGTAACAGGCTCTGAGAGGTGGTAGGTCCTGAACTAAAACGTGAATGCCATCAGAGAGCCCTCTGTCTGTAACAACGCAGGTATTTGGAAAATGCCACAAAGCAGGTCTGCTCAGCCCTGCGGCTGCAGCCTGTCAGCAGGGCGAGGATTCTTGGTCAAGTACACAGTTCAAGCCAGTACTGACCATATCCTTCAGTGGAAAGCGCTGCTCTCCTATCAGGGAAATCTCAGGCTGCCCCTGAGATTACCCCGCGGCCCTTGCCGTCTGGGTGTGTCCGACTTCTGGTCCTACCCTGATCGTGCAGGAGGTCCCAAGGGAACCCTTGCCAGATTGCACCTCAAACCCCAACTTTGGGTCAAGCTGGCAGCCATTGATCCCTGTTTCCAAGCTGTTTCTGATTTCCCAGGCCATCCTGCAGCTTCTCTTTTGACTGTTTTTAAAAATTGCATCTATAGTTTTATTTCTAGTTCAAGACGATGAATATCCCTTGCATTTTTATTATCTATTGAATACCATGGCTTTTTTTTTTTTCTTTTTGCGGTACGCGGGCCTCTCACTGTTGTGGCCTCTCCAGTTGCGGAGCACAGGCTCCAGACGCGCAGGCTCAGCGGCCATGGCTCACGGGCCCAGCCGCTCCGCGGCATGTGGGATCTTCCCGGACCGGGGCACGAACCCATGTCCCCTGCATTGGCAGGCGGACTCTCAACCACTGTACCACCAGGGAAGCCCGGCATTTTGTTTTTCTTTACCAAACAATGCCTGTTCATTTTAGATGTGCAAAAATGAGAACACAGATCACCCATCAACTTACTTACCCCTAGATGACAGCTGTTAACCTTTGCTTTTTCTTCCAGGTTTGTTTTTATAACCTATGCAATTCTGTAATGTTTTTACAATAATAATAATAGCTAACATTTATTTATTACTTACTACGGGCCAGGAAATGTGCTATGCAGTTGAACACATGGTTTAATTTAGCACCAATAAGCAGCCTGTGAAATGGAGACCAGTGTAGTTCTATTTTATATTCTCAAAGAGAAATAACATAATGGTGGTGGCTAAGAGGCTTACTAGGGGCGGCAGGCAGAGAAAGGCCTTTGTGCCCTTCTACAGCAAGAAAAAAAAATTTTTTTTGGCCCTTAATAAATGTTTATTGTTAAACTGCAGTATACAGAGCACTTCAATACTGTGTCCCTGGAAAATATGTTTCCAAGAGGGGATGTACAACAGTATAAAGTATGTACTAGATAAGAAAAAAATAGGTACAATAGCAGTAGGCAAGTGCTCACTTTAATCATAATTCTAAATTACTTATTTTCATATTAACATATATATTTCATAAACCAAGAAAAACTGAGCTAAGTATTATGTATTTTTTAATGGTTAACACGAGTCAAAGAATTTTTACTTAAAAGTGATCAGGAGCTGGTAATTAAAATAAATAAATAAATAAATAAATAAATAAACCTTAATCCTGACCTGGAGACAAATCCCGGTAAAAATCCAGGTTCATTTATCTTATTGATCGAACCCTCGAATTCATTGTGTGAATTTGCTGGATTAGATGGTATAATTATCTTTTTTTTTTTGCGGTACGCGGGCCTCTCACTGTTGTGGCCTCTCCCGTTGTGGAGCACAGGCTCCGGACGTGCAGGCTCAGCGGCCATGGCTCACGGGCCCAGCCGCTCTGCGGCACGTGGGATCTTCCCGGACCGGGGCACGAACCCGCGTCCCCTGCATCGGCAGGCGGACTCTCAACCGCTGCGCCACCGGGGAAGCCCGGTATAATTATCTTTTATAGGCCTGGGTGGGACGATGCTCAGTGTTTACGCTGCAGGGGGGCGTGGTCAGTGGGAGCACTCAACAAAGGGTCTCAGCAAAGACTGAGAGGTCGGGAGATTGGAAGGAAGTAGGCAAATTCAGGGCTGAATTAAGAATTTTGTGACCTTAGGCACTTTTATCTTTGGGAGCCCCTTTCCTGGTAAAAAATCAATCAATCAATCAATCAGTCAATCAGTCAATCAATAATGGTATTTTATGCCTCCATAAAAGGATGAATGTAATCCAGGCTGGATTCATTGTTACACAGGCATTAACCTTATTGTCAAATTATTCCTTTTAATTTTAAAAGAAATTGGAACATTTTCGCGGGCCCCTAAATTATCGTTGAGTCCTGGGCAGGTGTGCCCAGTGGGTGTGTCGGCCTTAGGTAGGTTCCTAGAAAGGGGACCTGGCAGTTTGGTGTCCTGACAGCTACTTGGCCTGTTTTGTAGAAGTCCCTCCCCTGTGATTTTGGACCCACTCAGAACGTTCAAGAGTTCCCCCAAACTGCATCCCTTTTTGGCCAGAGGCGGGGCTCTCGCTTACAACGTGTTGAAATCCTGTGTTCTAGCCCATTTATTCTTCTTTCCCCACCCTGGTCTTCCGCAGCAGTCTGCTGTGGGACGGGACATGTTTCAGGCTAATGTTTTCTTGGGGCCTCACCAGCCGGGCCTTTTGTTCCTCAGTCCAAGTTATCCAGGAGGACCTGCCCCTTCCATCTTGGTTGGAGGTGGTTGGACCGAGAACCACTAGGTGATGTTTGGCTCACAGCATCCGCGAGATGCCAGGAAGGAAGCTGTCAGGGTTGGGGGGTGCAGGGGGAAGTCAGGGACCCCCCATTGGGGGGCAGGCTGTGGGTAGTCTGTGGCAGTCTCTGGCCTTCCTTGGAGGTTTGGTGTCGGGCGTGGCACGCTGCTGTTGGCCTGCTTCCAAGGGAGGACCGTCTGCTCCCCGTCCTGCTGTTGCCCTGAAGATGCAAAGGCAGCGGGAGGGTATGTGTGCAGCCTCGGCAGATGTGGAAGCCAGTGTGCTGTGGGCAGGGAGAGGAAGCATCCGTGCTCCATCCAGCCTCCCGAGAGGCCCTGCATCTTGTCTGCCCTGGATGGCCATGCCGAGGAGAAAAGCAAAGGGAAAAGAGACCCCTGCTTGTTTTAAAGACCAGAGCAAACACAAACCACTCTCTTCAAAGCGGTGGTTCTTAGGAATGTATTTCAGGCTAGAGGTTGGATTGCCTAGAACTGGATTATAGGAGAGGCGGAGGGGCCGCTCTCTCTTGGGATACAAGTAATGTCCCTCTCACCCTCCTACACTGCAGGAGTCAGCTGGGCAGGTCCAGGAACCAGCTGGTGAAGAGGGGAAAGCCCTAGCGGACGAGCAGGGAGGGGTCAGCTTGCATGAGGTTTCTGGGGAGGCGGATAAGGAGGTGTTTGAGGGGATCCCTTCTCAGCTCTCGCTTCTGTGGACCACCAGCATTGGGTTCACCCAGGAGCTTGTCAGAAATGCAGAATCTCCACCTGCCACGTCAGACCTACTGAATCTCCAGGTGGTCAGATGGTCCTCCAACTTTGCTGCATATTAGACTTTCCCTGGGAACTTACAAAAAAACTTTTTAAAAAAAAAAACCCAGTGCCCGGACCTTAATCAGGACCAATCAGAACCACTGAGGGCGGGACCCAGGCTTCCCCTTGGGCAGCGGGAATGGCGATTTCAGTGAGCAGCCAAGTCTGGGAACCCTCCCTCCCCTCCCCATCTCATTCCCCCACCATAAGATTTAAAGAAGACCCCCTCGAGTGTCCCACTATCTCCCCTCCAATGTCTGCTGCTAAATTGGCTGGATTGAGATGTCATGGGGGCAGGGGGAGTTTAGATTCACTTGCGTTAAATTTCTCATCTCCCCTGGAAGGCTGATTGGAGTCATTTCCAGTCAACTAGGCTTGAGCTTGAATGAGTTTATCGGATGCTTTCCACCTAATAAGCTGAACATGGGTTGGGCAGGTGGGTGGCTTTGCATAAAATAGTAACAGGAATGGGAGTCCATTCTGGGTGCTGGGGTTGGAGTTGGAGAGCACATTGCTGTTTTGCTTGCTTCTTTTCAATGAGTTTTCTAGCATTTGCGAGTTGTCTGGTTAGGTCCCAAGAGTTGCACGGTTCGTCGGAGCTAAAACTGTCAAGTTCTTTGCTCCATGGTCAAGAGGCCTATACTGCATTTGAGGTTGGCTGTGGTTGAGGAAGCCAGCCCGGCGAACATGTCCCCAGGATTGGGGGAGGGGGTCCTGGAGCGCACCGGGATCCCGATCCAGTGGCTGCAGCCCAGCCCCATCCTCGGAAACTCTAGGGAGTGATCCAAGCCCCACGATGATGTGTGTGCATCCAGCGAAGGAACAAAACGCCACGCAAACAATCCTTTCTCTTGTGAGTGAAGGTTACAGGTTTTCTGTTTCAAACCTGATGGTGTTGTTCTCCTTTTTCTTTCTTCTCTCTGTTTTCATTTGCCAACCTAAGGGTCTAGAGTGATTTCTTTGAGCCTTATGATGGCGAAGCTTAGAATGAGGCTATTATCTTTAAACACCTTTTGAAATACTACTCTTCCTGGTGTCTGAATTAGGTTGAACAGAGGTCGGATTTAAAGATTAAATATCCATTCTTTTGCAGCAACAGTGACTATGCTGATAACTGTGCATGTTTGCTCAGGAATTCTACGGGTGGTGTGGAATAGCCTTGTTCTCTAGAAACCCGCAAAGGAGTAAAATTAATAAAAGCATAGCTAATATTTATTGAGTGCACAGAGCTAGGTGTTCCTCATGTGTTACCTCATTCAGTGAATTCAAACATATCATAAGGTCAGAGTATATAAAAATTCAGAAATGCTGTCATAGAAATCTTTGAGCAAAAGTCTCCCCAACTCAGGACTGTGGCAATAGATTAATTTTGTAGTAAAGGTCCTTTGTGAATTTAAATTTTGTTAAAACTTTAAAACAATGACTATCCAGTGTCATACCCATTCACGTCTTAGTTTATTCCAGATCTAGTTTATTATGGTGATAAAACCTATATTTCTTTGAAAGTATTCTTCAGTATACGCCATGTACACAATGGATAGGAAATGGATTTCTCGCTTTATTCTGAATTAATGTAGTTTTATTCTATATTGAAGAATAAACAGCTATAAACTCCTGTGTGCCTGGGAGGCTGTCTGGCATTCGTTTTAAGCTTGAAGATGAGTTTCGTTATCCGGTTTCCTGTTGTAAATCTCCCTTTCTTTTTCCAGGTGAAATCAGAGGTTCGTGACTGACCTGAGTAGGTGCTTTGAACCGAGAAAGAAGGACAAGATAAAAGGTGAGCTGCACATAGTAATCAGGGCACAGCCCTGCTGCTCTTCTTGCTTTGGGGGTTCTGCTCCTTCCACGTCATACCTGGTTGCCCCGATATCCCTACGCACCTGCGTGCCAGCCTGGAGTGCAACTGGCAGGCCGGAGCCTTGCACTGGCCATCAGAGAGGGTCCAGAGACACAGGCTGGTAAATTCTAACAGTCACCATGATTAATTCAGGCCAGGCTGTACTCTCACAGCTTTTACTTAGATGAACTCATTCTTACCTCTCACAGCCCAAGCCAGTGAGTCATGTTATACCCAACCTACAGAGGAGGAAACCGAGGTCCAGTCATTCACCCGGGACTGCACAGTTAATTAGCGAGGGATCCAGGATTCAAAGCCAGAGCTGGCACCGGCACTGTGATCTCTTTCCATTCCGAGTGACAGTGAATCATCCCAGTCGCCCGGCGCACCATGCATCAGTGTTCCTGCCGCCTGCTCTTTAGACGCATGGGTCCGAGGCGGGACACAGATGTCTTGCATTTTGCAGGGAGAACCATCAGGTAGGTGACTCCAAGGCTGCAGGTCTAGGAGACAAGGGGGCGTATGATTTCTCCTGCTGCCCTTCAGGAGCAGAGACTGGCTGCAGGATTCAAGGGGATCTCAGGGCTTCTGGAATGCTGCTGACTGCAGTCTGGCCCTAATAAAGCAGGATGTGGGGCAAGGGGCCACTCCCTGGGTGCGAGGGCTGGGTTGCCTATAGCTCTCTAGACCCCATCATCCACAGAAGTCGCAGTTCTGCCTGTAAGTCCCAGGCACATGTACACGTCAGTCCTGCCAAGGTAGCTGGAAGCTCGGAACGTGGGCATGTTTGACAGGAGGCAGCAGATGGTCTAATAAAGTGCGTGCTGTGCTATGCAAAGCAGGGCTTTGGAACTGGGAGATTGTGGTGCAAATTTGCCACTGTTGGTCTAACATCAAGGTAAACAGCATGGACCCAGAAGTCCTGGGTTCAAATCTTACTTCCGCTACTTTCTCACTTTGTGACCACAGGCTGGTGACCTTCACTTCTCCAAACCTCAGTTTCCACATCTGTAAAATGAGGATAATAAGGATTATCCCCGCCACGGTGTGATGTGAAATGAGAGAATACACCGAGTTAGGTGCCTGGCACCGTGCCTGGGACATGTGAAGCATACAATCAATGTCAGTGTTGTTGTTGTTGTTTTTCTTACTAGCTCTGGACATGATCTTGGATAAATCACTAAGCCTCGGTTTCCTCATCTGTAAGCTGGTGATGCTAATGCCTTATCCTCAGGGGAGGTCATGAGTTAAATGAGCTAACACCAAAAAGCGTAGATCACAATAGGTGCCCTGTCTATTAGTTCTCTTGCTCATTTATCATTATCTACATGGATCAGTCAGAAGGAAGGCAGCCACTGAGTGATGCTAATCCCTCCATCCACTAGAGTACCAAGTCCCAACAATTGCTCTACAGCGATTTTTCAATTTTTAAAAAAATTTTTATTAGAGTATAGTTGCTTTGCAATGTGGTGTTAGTTTCAGGTGTACAGTAAAGTGAATCAGTTATACATGCGCATATATCCACTCTTTTTTTAGATTCTTTTCCCATATAGGCCATTACAGAGTACTGAGTAGAGTTCCCTGGGCTATAATTAGTAGGTCATTATTAGTTATCTATTTTATATATAGTAGTGTGTATATGTCAATCCCAATCTCCCAATTTATCCCTCCCCTGGTAACCGTAAGTTTGTTTTCTACATCTGTGACTCTACTTACGTTTCGTAAATCAGTTCACTTGTACCCTCTTTTTAGATTCCACATATAAGCGATATTATACGATATTTGTCTTTCTGTGTGTGCCTCTCTTCACTCAGTATGACAATCTCTAGGTCCATCCATGTTGCTGCAACCCCGATTTTCCAGTCGGAACCTTGTCTCTTCCTAGCCGCCCGCTGCTGCTCGTGACTTTGGTAGCACAAGCTGGGATACACACTAGGGGCTCCAGTCTTTCTTTTCCAAAGTAATTCTATTTGTGTTTTCCCTAAGCCTCTTTCTTAAACCCAGGATTCATCCTGTCGCTTTCTGATGGAAAACAAACGAACGAAAAACCTTCCATGGATTTCTATTGATCATCTCAGCAAACAGATCTCATTGGGCACCTAATCTTATCGCCCACCACTCGAATTTGAAGCCTTTCAGCTGAGCCCACCTGCTTTGGATCCTACTCCCCAAGACTGGATTATTTCTGCACCCCGCCTCTGTGCTCTCCCCACACACTCTCCCTGTGTCCCCATCTGTGTGCCTCACCTCCTCCAAACCCCACACCCACAGGGCCCCGCCGCACCGGCGGCCCCGGCACCCGGCACATCACCTTACTTTCAGGACTTCACCTACCATCTTGCTGTGCCTCCCCAGCTGGTGCCTTGAGAGTGGGTGGAGGCGGGGTGGGGCTTGTTTTCTGTTACTGGGGTGTTTTGTTTATCCCACCCCTTTTTCGCTGCTCATTCTAGGACCTGCACAGACTGGGTGCTCGGACGATGATGGTGTGGGTTACCTGGTGGGAGGATGGGCCTGGAAAGGAGAGTCAGTTGCTTAAATGAGGCTTTAGCTGCTGTGTGGCTTTGGGTGACTGGCAGGCTGTGTGTGAGCCATGGGGCGGGGGCAGGGGGTTAATGAGTGACTCCGGGGGCTTTCCAGGCAAATTGTGGGCACTGGCTTTCGGAGAACAGCCTCTCTGCCTTAGCCCGCCCTCTCCCCTCCCTCCCTGGACGACCCCCCCACCACCTGAATGCCAGTTCATTCCATAAGAGGCACAGTCCCTATTCCCATCGGGATGGCAGTGATGCCCTCATTCATTCTTTCATTCGTTCATTCATTCGTTCTTTCATTCATTCATCTAACAGATCGTTCTGGGGTGCCTGCTCTGGGGCAGGACTGTTCTAGGCAGAGAACATGATCCTGTTCTCATGGAGCTTGCTTTCCAGTGCGGGGGTGGGGGTGGACTGGGGGG
>NW_006780945.1:3581901-3586375 GCF_000442215.2 Lipotes vexillifer
GGTTGGGGGCGGGTAGATAATACGCAGAATGGTAAATAATTCACTTACCTAGTACATAATAGCAGAATAGTAAATAATTAACTTATCTAGTACATAATAGCATTGCGGAAAAGAAAATAGAAACAGGAGCTGTTCAAATGTGCTGGGTGGGGAGTAGAGGGCAGGTTGCAGCCTTGAATAGGTCGGACGAGAAGGTGACATCTGAGCACAGCCTTCAAGGAGGTGAGGTCTCTGCCAGCAACAGCTCCATCAAGGCCGAGGCAGGAGCGTACCCGGTGTCTTTGAGGACAGGAGCGCAGGTGGGGTTGGAACTAAGCGGGGGAGCTCAGTGCCTGGGGATGAGACAGAGGCCACGGAGAGCCTTGGGGCCGTCAGTCTTTCCCTCCGAAGGCCCTGGGAGCCATGGCAGGATTTGGAGCGAAGCCGTGCCGGCAGCCCACTTCCTAGGGGCTTGTATGGAAGCCGAGAGGCCAGGGCAGCTGAGGGATGAGGGTGCGAACAAAAGGGACATTGAGGGTGCCTTTTCTCTCCTCTTCACTCACATACACGTGACAATAGAATGATGTTTAAGGTGGGGATGAGCTGAAACTCCCACTGCCGCTTCCCAGGGTCTGAGTCTCAACAGCTGTGCCTGCCTTTCTCAGCAGAGGCTCTCGCACTGGGGTTGGGGCTTAGCGCAAGGATCTGTCTCCCCTCATCCCTGCCAGTGGAGCCACTCGGGGCCACACGTGCAGGCTGCAGACTCAGCAGCAAAGAATAGTAGTGACAGAGGAAAAAATAAAGGAAATAGGGAAAAAATTACAGGAGGAGAGAGACCAGCTACCCCTGTTTCCCCATGCTTGTTGTGTCGGGGCGGTGAGGGGTGCAGGCTGCTCTCAGAGGACCCCTGGCGGTGGGGTTCTCACCCCTCGGAGTGACCAGTACTGCTCAAGGTCATCCCCTTTCCCCCTTCCCCCGAGAACGTGGGCCTTGACAAGTGCAGGGATGCACGGCATAATGGTAGGAATGTCATGGCTCTTCTTTCATCTTTCCTGTCCTGTGGTCACAGGGACCACCAAGGTGGGCACGCTAGGGGTGGTCCAGAGCTCACCTCGGAAACAGGGTCTTTCTTAAAATGCTGCCAGAAAGACCTGGTCTTGGCTGTCAGCAAATGCCCTATGATGGCAGGTGCACTGAAAACTCGGCCCATAACACACCTGAAACTAACACAACATTGTGAGTCAACTATACTCCAATATAAAATAAAAATTAAAAAAAAAAACAACAACAACAAAAAAAGAAAAAATAAAGGAAACTCAGCCCATAATGGAATGCCTAGCGCCCATCTTTGGGGGACTTCTCTGTGACTCATACATATGGCGGAAGAGATAGCTAAGGACTGTGACCCGGACCCCCGTGTACCTGGTGACGCCTTAGAAACGTGTCCGTGCTCTGTTGAAAACGCTTGGAGAAAGGAAAAGACGAAGGGCAGAGTGGAGTCTTTTGCTGCGCGTTTCCCCCACGCTTGAGTGTACTTCCAAATGGCCGCACCGAGCTCCTGGGTACCGGCTCTCCTGGGGACACTTTCCTACCCATCGCCTTGCACTCTTACTTCCCAACCAAATGGCCCAGGGAGATGGAACGAGATGGTGGCCCGATGGCTGGGCCCATGGAGCAGTAGTCGTAAACAGTAATATTAAAATATGACCGACTTGCATTGATTTAGCAGACTTCCTTTCAACCAACGATCATGTTCACTGCCCTTGAGCCCCAGAGGCTCCTGTGTGAGATCATCAGGGAGAGGAACTATTTTTACAGATGAAAAATCTGATGCACCGGGCGGGAGGACGGGCTCTTTCCTCCGTCCGTCCATCTCGTGTGTGTGTGTGTGTGGTGGGTAGGGGAGAGGTGCGGCGGCTAAAATGGTGATTCCTGCCATAACCATAATTGAGAGGGAAAAGCTGGGGCTCTGGGAAGACGAAGCACGTCGCAGTTCTGAGCGGCCGTGGGGATGACCTCACCCAGGGGACGAGAGCCATCCAGAGGACGCGCCGACGGAACTTTCCCTCGGGGTCCAAATGTGAGTCACCATGGCTCTGGTCCCTGCAGCGGGCTCCATCCCCAGGCCTCCCACTTTACCCTGGGACATCGTGGTCACCGGTCAGGCCTCATGATTCACTCGGTCCCTCAAGCCAGCAGCCGGGGGTGGAGTCTCTCTCCTGGCATCTGTCCCCTCAGTGCTATCAACGCAGATGCTATGTGCGGGACGTGTGTAGCAGGGAAAGCACCTCACACCCTGCAGGGGTTAGGCCAAAGCCACTGCCACAGCCAGTGGATTTCAAAATGCAGTTTGGAAAGTACGGGGTGCTCCGTGGAGCAAAGACAGCCACAGCCTGACCTCTCCGAGCCCCCGGGGATGAGTCACGCTGTGATACCTGAGAGGTGGGGGGATAAACAAAGCTCACCAACAAGGAGCTCCACGTTGGCACCCCATCTAGACAAGCGAGTTCACCCAAAAGGCCAGTGACTGGCAGGGTGTCAGGTTTCTCACCACACCCAGGGCTCAGCCTCTGCTGTCATTTCTCCTCCTTGGTTTTCATCTTCTAAGGATAGAAATAGTGTCATCTTTTCTCAATCTGTCAGTCTCACACCTGCCGGCAGCTCCTGGCCGGGAGATGCCCAGTTGCTATCCAATTTGATGTCATCTCTGTTTACTGTCTGTTTTAGAAACCAGGTAGCGAGAGGGACTTTTTGAGGATGAAAAAAAAGTAAATCCCCAAACTATTTCAGTGAGGGTTTTTTGTTTTTGTTTTTTTTTATCTCTTGTGCTTTATTTTCATATTTTCCTCTTCTCTCTCTAACTTTGTCTTTTTAATTACAAACAAATATTTTTCTGTAGGAGAGACCATACATGAGTGGGGAAGGAAGGATTACCCAAAGAGGTATATGAGTTTGTTTTCCCGGTTGAGATTTATTAGATGTCTATCTGGGTGATTCCTCCGGAGAGATTTACTGCAGACCCACCATAGGAGCCTGATGCCAGCATCTTGGCCTTGGTGGCCAGACCTGCCTCTCACCTGACACAAGAAGGAGGGAAGCATGTTAATAGCAGTGGGACTCAGTTTACCTACCTTCAACCCCTGTTACTCCCAAGAGGGAAGCTGACTTATTGCCTCACAGTTGTGTCCTTTGGTTCATCAGTTCTGGAATTTTCCACTTCTAGTCCGTTCCCAAACAGAGGGTTGGGAAGGTAGGAGAGCGCCATTAAAGGTCAAAGGTGACACAGACCTCACCCAGCCTCAGGCCTGGGTGGACACCTGTCAGGCTCTCTCTCCAGACTCCTGGTGGGTCAGGACTCACTGGCCCAGTTGAGGGAGTGGGGTGAAGAGCAGGAAGGGTGGAGGCTGGGTCCCAGGGATGCTGTTTGGCCTAAACCAATGAGGGTCAGCTCCACAGGGTTCAGCTGACCTGGAAAACAGGTGGTCGAAGGTATGGGCATGAATGTCCCTTGGCCAAGGTGTGAGAGCTTGTGTGAAGCTCCGGTGACTCACTCTGCTTAGCAAACGATAAAAGAGAAGTGACTCACTTTCAGCCCTGAACGAGAACTCCTAAGGCCAGGCCGCCAGCACCTGTCTGGGACATGGTTAGTTATTAACGCTGCCGGTAAGAGTGTCATGGGAACCAGACGCTGGCCTGGATTTGCTGGAGGCGGCCTGACTGCTCCCAGCTCCCACACCATCCACTCACCTTCTTAGGGCTCCTTCGGCCTGACCCCGAGTGCAGAAGAGGCCATGGACCTCTTAGTTGTAGAGCATCTCTCAAGGTGCCCCTCGGGGTGCAAATTCCACAAAGGACGAGGTTTGGTGAGGGGAAACCACAGCTGACAGATCAGCCCGAACCCGGGCATTCCAGGAGCGGACTGCGATGGGCTGGCCCTGCCTGCCTGCACTCCCTGCCCTGCGGGTGCTGGCCACAGAGTTCTGCTTTCTGGGGCTCCGTCAGACCTGCAGCGCATGGCTTCGGGTGGTGTGGGCGACATTGTCCAGGGGCCCCGCCAAAGAGGAACTCTGCCACCTTCCGTGGAGGCCCTGGACCCGGGATCATCAGCTCAGGCCCTACTGACCTGTGACCCCAGAAGACGGTAGCGTCCTTGCTCCATTCTGCCCTGCGGGCAGCCCACCACGTCCTGCGGCTGCCTGGGACAGCTTAGGGAAACAGAGGGCCCGGCTCTGAGCACATTTACAGGGCAGGTTGGGAAAGCCGTAGCTTGTGAGTTGAGCACGGACGGCATTCAAATCAGCTCTGCCCTCTCCTCTTTCTTTTCCATGCCTGGAAAAGGACACAGTGGGGGGACTTCCCTGGCAGTCCAGTGGTTAAGACTTCACCTTCCAATGCAAGGGGTGCAGGTTCGATCCCTGGTCGGGGAACTAAGATCCCACATGCCTCACAGTCACAAAAAAAAAAAAAAAAAAAAAAAAAAAAAACAAAAACAAAA
>NW_006780945.1:3586393-3595020 GCF_000442215.2 Lipotes vexillifer
AAAAACACCCCAACGCCCCACAAAAAAAAAAAAAAAAAAAAAAAAAAAAAAAAAAAAAAAAAGCATAAAACAGAAGCAAGATTGTAATAGACTCAATAAAGACTTTAAAAATGGTCCACATCGAAAAAATCTTTAAAAATAAAAAAAGTACACAGTGGGTAGCTTCTCTTCCCAGATCCCCCACAGCATCCTTCACTGCTCTTGGAGCGGCCCAGCCTGGGCACAAGCCATGCCCTCCTCCCTCCCTCCCCCAAGTCCACGCCCTTCCACTTCCAGGCGTCAAACAGGAGGACAGATTGAATGGGAAGAGGCGGGAATTTTGGTGAGTCAGGCTCCCAGGGTCCAAAAAGGAAGCCCATTGCCCAGAGGGAAGAGCCGTCCCCAATATTTGTTGCCACATGTAAAGCCCTAAAGTCCTGGGGGGCAGAGTATAGAGAGGGTGGGGTCACCATTTGCCCCCTGGGCTATGGGAGGAGCCCTGGGCTAGCCACTGGGGCACGTGCTCCCTGGGTGACCCTGAGGAAGTCATCGAGTTACTGCAGCAGAGTTTCCCCATCTGTGAAGTGGGAATCATAACAACGCCTGTCCTGCTTACTTGACAGGGTCTGTGTGAGGCCAGCTGAGATCACTGAGCACGTGACCAGGGCTCCGGGAGCGGGAAAGGCCACCCAGGTTGGGGTTGAGACACCGGGGTGCTTATGGTGATTAGCAGTAAAGCAGGGCCTGAGGCTTGTGCTCTCCTGGGAACGTGGCTTCGCAGGCACCTACCTGTGGCTTAAGAGCTTCTTGGGCCTCACACAGCTGATAAGTCACCGCCCGGTGCGTGTGCTTTGTCTGGGCTCCAGCCTGAACAGACAACCTGGCCGCTGCAGGGCACGCTTCTCAACCTTCTCTCCCTTTCTTAGTGGACAAGGCAGGAGCAAAAAGAGATCCTAGGGTCTTGCCTCTTAGGTTTTCCCGAGAGACCTTCCGACTGCCCGTGTAGAAACTCTGGTGGCGCTGAGTCCGCGTAATCATTGGGCTGGTGATTTTGGTGTCTCCTGCCGTATGCTCTGTCCTGATTTGTCACCTTCTAGCCATCAAAGACGAGAGAGGCGCATAGGAGTGTCCGATCGTATGCTGTGTACCAAGGAGGTGCTTGATCAATAGTTGTTGAATACACAAATCATCTAATTCTTAGTTTATCTTGCTTTGTAGTGTTCCGTGCATTCATTGAGAAGAGGACTGTTGAGATTGAAGGGATCTTTCCTGATGGGGCAATAGCCATCTATTTAGTGCCTTTTCTATGCCCAGCACTGTGCTGAATGGATTGGGTACAATCTTTGTGCTCATAAAGCCCAACTCTTTTGACTACCTAATCCCATCCCCCATTCACACCCAGGACCTCCTGTACGTCTTTCCAGAGAGGTGTTTCCTGCGTGAACGCTTCAACAACAGAGAATTCCGTCTCTCCTAAGGCCACCCACTCTCACATTGGCAACTCCAGTTGTTGGGAAGTTCATTCACTGAGGGAGGCTCCCTCTGCTTCTGGACATGTCCAAAAGGGATTGAATTCTGGGACCTGGAAGCATCAAAGGAGACTGAGGTTACTGAGACATGAGGAAGTGGAGAGAGAAAGGAGCCGCAGACCACCTGTGGGGGGTTAGATAGTATCCCCCAGAACCCATGTCCACCTAGAACCTCACAGTGGGGCTTTATTTGGAAATAGGGTCTTTACAGATGTAGTTAGTTAAGGATCCAATGGCAAGTCCTTAGGAGAGAAGAGAAGGGGAGACAGACACAGAGAAGAAGGCAGCATGAACTTGGAGGCAGAGTGGAGTGATGCGTCCACAAGCCAAGGCTTGCTGGGGGCCACCAGAAGCTGGGAGAGAGGGCTCTCCCTCAAGGCCTCCAGAAAGGCACCAACCGTGCCGACACCTTGACTTTGGACTTCTGACCTCCAGAACTGTGAGAAGATAGATGTCTGTTGTTTTAAGCCACCTGTTTGTGGTGATTTGTTATAGCAGCCTCGGGAAACTAATACGTCGTCCAACTGCGAAGAGCAGCGTCAGAGTACGGAAGCAGAGATAAACATGCTTCTTGGGGGCCTGGAGGAAGCAGACTTGAGGTGAGGGACCGAGGGGAATGGGCTACACGTCAGGGCGGCTCATCTGTTAGGGAGGAGGGTCTGCAGGCCAAGAGGGGCCCCTGGGTGGAGGACCTTGACTCCAGGCTGTGGTGTATATAGAGGAGAACCCGTTTGCCAGGAAACTTGACGGTCTTCAGGGCCCAGAAAGGTACCCACCCTGGATTCTCTGACTCTGACCTCTCTCTGCTAAACTGTCCCCAGTTCCTCCTTCTTTATTCATGGAAAGGGATCAAGCAAACTTAACCCTTATACCACCCTGCGAATAAATATGGGACTTGTACAATGACAGAAGTAATTATAAGATGCTTACCGTTAGAAACATTTACAAAAGGCAAGGAAAATATTTAGGGTCCATATTCGGTTATCTATTACTCCATTATTATGAAATAGCACTGCTGTATTTTTATGGGTATTATTTCATCATAGCATTATGACATGGTAATTTTTGAACATTTTCAATGCTTTTTTTTGTCTTTTTCCTTTGCTGTGAAATAAGGCCCTGATGACAATGCTGGTAGCAAGAACTGTATTCATATCTGTACTAGTTTCCTGCGGCTGCTGTAACAAATTACCACCAACTTGGTGGTTTTAAAAAACACACATTTATGATGAATTGGGCGATTGGGTTTGACATGTATACACTGACTGATGTGTATAAAATTGATGACTAATAAGAACCTGCTGTATAAAAAATAAATAAATAAAATAAAATACAAAAAAACCCAAAACACACACATTTATTCTCTTACAGTTCTGGAGGCCAGAAGTCTAAAATGAGTCTTCTGGGGCTAAAATCAAGTTGTTGGCAGGGCTGGTTCCTTCCAGGGGCTCCCGGGGGGAGAATTGTCCCGGGGGGCCTCTCCCAGGTTCTGGAGGCTGTCGGTATACCTTGACTTGTAGCCACATCACTCCCATCTTTACCTTTGTGGTCCTATCGTGTCCTCCTCTCTGGAGTCAAATCCTCCTCTGTTTTCCTCTTATAAGGACACTTGTGATTGCATTTAGGGCTCATCTGGATAATCCAGAATCATCTCCCCAGTTTCAGATCCTTAATCTCATTTGCCAACTCCCTTTTGCCACATGAGGTAACATTTATAGGTTCCAGAGATTAGAATATGTCTATCCTGGGGGAGGGGTGCGTTAAGGCGTGTCATTATTGAGCCTATTACCATGTCCATGACTATTTTCTTACAATAAATTCCTGTAAGTGGAAATAAAGGGTGAAAGGGCAAAACTAACCTTGCGTGAAATGTTTGGAGAAAGTCTGCAGAGTTAAATAGATTGAACCGGTGTCTTTTTTTTTTTTTTAACATCTTTATTGGAGTATAATTGCTTTACAATGGTGTGTTAGTTTCTGCTTTATAACAAAGTGATTCAGCTATACAGATACATATATCCTCATATCTCCTCCGTCTTGCGTCTCCCTCCCACCCTCCCTATCTGGTGTCTTTTTGCTACTGTCCCTTTAAGAGCCCTTCTTAGCTCCCCTTAGAGTCAGATCTGATGGGGAAGGGGGGGCAGGGGGGCAGGGGGGCGGGCTGTCGATTGAAATCCCCGTTAGAGGAATCATTTAAAGTTAGCCTCTAGGAAGCTCAGGGCTAATGAGATAATTCCCATCAGGAGAGGAAGGAAGTGAAGGTGGCTTGACATCCCTTCTGTCTCTAATTTATATGATTCACTGAGACCTCCCCCTCTTCCCCCCTGGGGCCCCCCTCCTTCGGCTGGTTCCACTGTCCACCCTCGTCCTGCCAGCCAGGGCTCTGGTTTCCAGCAAGTCCCAGCACGCCGAGAAACCTGGGAAGGTTGCCTTCTGCCCAGACGCGGCACTCGGGGCTCTTTTCTTGGCAGCTGCGCCCGAGGATCTGTTCGTTGCCTCTTTCTCTTTTCCCAGAGCCTCGCCCAGCTCCCCTCCACCTCCACCCCTGCCCAACCAACCGGGATGGGGGCTGGTGTCGATGGGACCAAAGAAAAGAGAGAAGCTTTCAACAGAACACAGGCAGGCTCCAGGGGACCTTAGAGGCTACGGCTGCCAAGATCTCGTTTGCCCGCCCCCCCCACCCCCGCCCCATCCCTCTGTACTTTCAGAGGGAAGAGAGAGAGAGAGAGAGAAAAGAAGGGAGGGAGAGAACAAGAGAAAGATCCTTCTCTTCCTGTTTTGCTCGGCTGCCTACGCTTTGGGTCAAAACTCTCTCTGCAAACATGAAAATCCAGTTTGGGTCTTTAATTAGAAAAGTGTGAAGTGGCCTAAGGTTCAGGGTTTTTCGAGTTCACATCAAACCCTGGAAACACATCTGGGGGTTGCAGAGAGGGACACCCACTCTCATTGCGGGCATGTTGCCATCAGACTGGCCTCTGTCCTTCACTGGACCTGTTGGGGACAATGCTAGCCACACCCCACACCCCCGTGTCCAGGAAGGGTCCCTGGCACGTCAGGGGAGGTGGGGCTCTTTCTTGCCCCTGGTTTCAGTCTTTTCTTCCTCTCATCCTCCCCGAGGGAGGCCATATGGTGGAGTGTTCTGAGTCAGGGCCGAGGGCCAGAGCCGAGCTGGCCCCGGGGACAGCCCCGCGGCCCTGATGTGCCGTGTGGGTGGCCTGTCCTGTGAACTTGCTGCCTGACCTCCCAGCGCCTCTGAGAGCCCAGCTGCAGCGTTGGGGAACAGCCTGGCCCCGCCGTGACCGCAGGGCGCTGAGACCCAGCTTCCCTGTCACCTTGACACGTGCACCACACGCTGTCCGGGCCGGGGCCGGGGCAGACAAGGCAGAGCCCCGTAGGCATCCTTCCCTGTTGGGTTGGCTTTTCAGGCTGTGGCGTCTCTAATGAGAGTGAGACAGAGACAGACAAACCAGGGGTTTAAGGAAGACAGGACACACGTTAAAAGCATGAGAGAAGCCAGGGAAAGACGTACGAGTTGAAGGCAGAGGGGGTCTGTGCATCTCACCATTACATGATGGTAGAGGTGGAGTTCCCAGTGGCCTCAGCTAGGCTGGAGTCAAGGGCGCGGTCCTGTTCTGTCAGTGGCCTTGTGCACGGCCTTTGTCACCTGCTCATGACTCGTGGCTGCCTCCCCAGCTCCCTGCACCTGGAGTTCCCAGACTTTTTAGGGGCCGTCGAGGGAGCGTGGAAAGACGTAAGGGTTAATCTCAATGCTAGAAACAACATTATGGGTCAAATAAGGAGGAAAAAAAGGAGTGATGGAAGATGGAGCTGGAGTTTTGTACACCCCCTTAGGTCTGGGCTACACCGGGAATATAACCAAGGCACTTACTTCCTCCTTCCTTGGAAACGTACTACCTGGATTCTTTAATAGAGACAGTGCTACAGGGAAATAGGGTAATAATGACAAACACTACTCACTGAGCCTCTGTCCTCCTAACAACCCTGCGATGGAGGAGGTATGACCATTATTCCTGCTTACAGATGGATTAAAGAGAATGGAGGTCCCTTGCCCGGGACCCAGGATTTGAACCTTGATCTGACTCTGTGTCATTGAGCTAAGGTGTCTCCAGTGAGATGTGCTCCCTGAAGCTTTTCCCATTGGTAGGATTGAGTGTCCATGCCACTGAGTTGCTAGTGATTCACTTGTTCGTTCGTTCGTTCATTCATTCATTCGTTCATTCATGTGCCTCTTCAGGTCCACACAGTAAGCCAGGTGCTCTGAATGCAAAGGAGAAAAACCTGGCCTCACCCTTCCAGCTGCCAGACCTGTGTGGGCCTCAGGAACGTTCAGGAGGCATTCAAGCACCTGCCAGCACCCGCCTTCCTTCAGTGCACGTGCTCTTTCTCACCAGGCCGATGCGCAGTCCGTCCTGGTGTCCAGATCCAGACAGCTCAGAGGTCCCTCTGTGATCTCACTGCGGGTGGGTTGCAGGCCTTGAGCATTAGGGTAGGCAGTGGAGTCCAACAAGGGACGTCAAGGACCAGGTGTGAGGGCTGTCAGTTTCTCCCTCTTGAGGGAAGAGTGTAGTAAACGCCCTGCCCTCTGGAACCCCCTCCCTGGCGTGACTCACAGAGGGGAGAGGAGCTCCTGCATGGTCCCCAAGTAGGTGTCTCCCCGTCCCCAGATACCCATGGCTGCAGCACGGCTGGGACACTCCCGGGCCCGGGCCCTCATTTGCTGTTGTTAAATGGGCCACCTGAAGAGAGAGAGGAAAGGGCCTTGTGATTGGCCGTTGGGCGGCCCCAGAGGGACATATTGCATGATAAGGAGAGGACAGAGGGAGGCTGGGACTGGGGTCCCTATTATCTTAAAGTCCATCTTTGGGAACAGTCCCCTGCGGGTAAACAAGGGGTCTGGGCCGGCTGGTTCGGAAGCGTCTTTGATCCACCTAGAAGTTAATGCTTTTTCAGTGGAGAACCACAGAGCAGCCCCACCCAGGGCCATAGAGATAACAGGCCGGTGCAATCACCCACCACCGGCCTCTTGATAATGCCGGGTTTTATTGAGGTCTGGTTTTCGCCCAATGGGAACACATCCGGCGAGCATCAAAGGGAGCCCGCGTCACCTTGTGCAAAGAATCCCGGGCCCTCAGGTGTGTGCGTGTTGGGAAGGGTGTGTGCGTGGCTGTGTGTGCACAAGGCTGCCCGTTGGCAATTTCCTTTTCTAGAGATCAGAGGCCACCAGCCCCAGAGGGGCCTTGACAAGTCACAAATTCCACTCCCTTGTTCTGGCTGGTCCAGCTCCTAAGATGTACCTGCAGGTGGTGGGTTAACATCTTACGTGGAAGAGCCACTCCATGTTGTTTTGTCCTTGACTCTATGCTACAAAGGCAGTTGGTATAAGAATTTTAAGGGAGGGGACTTCCCTGGAGGTCCAGCGGTTAAGACTCCACCCTTCCAGTGCAGGGGGTGAAGGTTCGACCCTGGTCAGGGAACTAAGATCCCACATGCTGCATGGTGCAGCCAAAAAAAAAAAAAAAAAAAAGGAATTTTAAGGGAGAAAAGAGGAGGATGCTTAGAAAGAACAAAGCTTATCATTTGGGAATCGCAGACTTGCTCCTTTGTTGATTTTGAAGGTTTTTGCACTATGTGGATCAAACCTCAGGGTTGTAGATCTCACCTATAAGAGTGAAAGAAACAGGGCGGGCATGGGGGACGGTGGAAGAGTAAATGGGGTGTGTAAGGTCACATCTTTGCAGGGATAGAGTGATGGAGACAGTGGTTGAGTGTGGTCCTGGGGGGAAGGGGCATCCTCTCCACCTGCCCCCAGGCAGTGCCTCTTGCCCGCCTCAGATTTCATCTGGGCAGTCAGGCTGCTGGGCATCCTGCATGGGCCCCTGGAGACAGGAGCAGAGAAACACCACCCCTACGACAGAACATCTGGAAGCTTTTTAAAGTTTATTTTTCAACGCATTTGCAAGAGTCAGGACATTTGCACACAAGGTTTACAGGCTGGAGGGAACCCAGGGGTTGTAGTTAAGAGTGAGATGCGGGCTTCCCTGGTGGCGCAGTGGTCGAGAGTCCGCCTGCCAATGCAGGGGACATGGGTTCGTGCCCCAGTCTGGGAAGATCCCACATGCCACGGAGCTGCTGGGCCCGTGAGCCATGGCCGCTGAGCCTGCGTGTCTAGAGCCTGTCCCGTGCAACGGGAGAGGCCACAACAGCGAGAGGCCCGCGTACCCACCCCTCTCCCCCCAAAAAAGAGTGAGATGCATTCTGTATTTGTTTTTTTAAATACATTTATTTTATTTATTTATTTTTGGCTGCGTTGGGTCTTCGTTGCTGCGCACGGGTTTTCTCTAGTTGCGGCGAGCGGGGGCTACTCTTCGTTGCGGTGCGCGGGCTTCTTGTTGTGGTGGCTTCTCTTGCTGTGGAACACGGGCTTCAGTAGTTGTGGCTCGCAGGCTCAGTACTTGTGGCTCACAGGCTCTAGAGCGCAGGCTCAGTAGTTGTGGTGCAGCACGGGCTTAGTCGCTCCGCGGCGCGTGGGATCTTCCCAGACCAGGGCTTGAACCCGTGTCCCCTGCATTGGCAGGCGGATTCTCAACCACTGCGCCACCAGGGAAGCCCAAGAGTGAGATGCATTCTGACTCTGTGAGGAAGGGCGGTATGTAGGAAGGGAAGGTGGGAGACTTGGAAATGGTCGGTGGGAGCCGTAAAGTCCTATGTATTCTTTGCACAGGAACCTGTTAAAAGTCTCTGGGAACAGAAGAGGCACCTGGGCTCCTTGCCTGTGTGATAGCACTGGTACAGGGCAGCCGGATTTCTTCTACCTTATTCCAATCAGGTGCATTCCGTGGACTGGCAGAATCCCCAGGAAGGGAAGGGCACACACTGGGCGGCTCCATCCCACTGAGCCTTCTCCTCTTAGAGACCCACGGGGAGTTAGCGCCTCCTGTAGGGGGTCCCAGACTCACACCTGTCGCTCGTCTTTCCATCCAGGCGGCCCAGTGGGGCTGACGTAGGCAAGGACCAGAGAGACTAGTTCATCCTGGTGCTGTGGGCATCCTCTTGCCCCTCCTCTCTCTCTTTCCTTATCACCTCCTTCCCATCCTCCTCTTT
>NW_006780945.1:3595307-3604464 GCF_000442215.2 Lipotes vexillifer
CTCCCAACCACCGCGCCACCAGGGAAGCCCCTCCTCTTTTTTTTTTTCCTCTTTCTCCTTCCCTTTCACCCCCTCCCCATGCCTCCCCCAGTGACATCCTGGACTTCACGATTTGGGCCAAAGGAAACAAGGGAACGCTTGGCTGAGCATTTCGGCCGGGCAGGCTGGGGCTGAAATAATGAAGGAAAAAGTCCCGGCAGGAGAGAGAATTTACACATGCCTGCGTCCTTCTTTTCACGAAGTCAGAGCGTCAACCTGTCAACCTGTTCAGCTCTCCCTCTTGCTTGGCGGCTGGTTTCTCATTTAACTCTCTCCTTCCTTTCCACTCCGACCTACTTAGCGACCCCCAGCCAAGCTTATTTTGGGGGCTACATTCAATACATGTGGAGTTTCTCCTTGCTCAGAGCGTATCGCTGTGGGAGGATTCTGGTTTCAGTGCCTGGGGAGTTTACCAGTTGGATGGAGAACGTAGGATCCTCGTTTCTAAATAGGCCCCATCGCTGTACCGCTGTCTTTATTGAGACAGTTGTTCTTGTTGAGTGAGCTCATATTTATAGTGCCTGGTGGGAGCTGGCTCACTGTGTGCTGGGTTCATTAAGGGAGGAAACTGAGGCTTTGTGTTGTTATTCATGGGAGACGCTGAAAGGTATCCACCTTGTTCTGATGGGAAACGAGGTGACACAGCCCCCGGGAATTCCACGCCATCCAGTCACCCCGTCTGGCAGCTGGGATGTTCGTTCCCAAGTCTACCCGGATCGCCCTCATTACAGTTTCTGCCTAGGAGTATCTTGTGTCCTGGCCATCATCAGGACTCAGGTGTGTCGCTACCTTCTCCAGCTTGGAGCAGGCTCTCCTCTGGGCCCACTGGCCCTTTGCAATGTGCAACATTTCTCAGCACTGGCCTCATGTCGGCATCACCTGGACAGCTTTAAGTGCCTTGTCCTGTCCTGGTGGGTTCTGACCTCACCAGGCTAGGGTGAGAATTTTGGCCAGGGAAGTTTGAAGAACTTCCCAGGTGATTCTAATGTGCAGCCAAAGTCAAGAATGAACCGCTACTCAGAGGCGGTGATGGGGGGCGATTTTGTTGCCCGCTCTGCCCCCGACCCCAGATGTAGGCCAGTGTCTGAGACATTTTGAACACCGAGAGGGGCTTCTCCCGGCTTCTAGTGGGTAGAGGTCAGGGGTGCTGCCGAGCATCTTACGATGCATAGGACAGCATCCCCGCCCCCGCCCCTGACCAAGAATTATCCTGCCCAAAAGTCACTAGTGCCAGAATTTGAGAAACCTTGCTCTAGAATGGTGGTTTCACACTTGAGTATGCACCAGAATGACCCAGAGGGCTTGTGAACACACAGAATGCTGGGTTCCACCCCCAGAGGTTTTGATTCAGTAAGTCTGGGGTGGGTCCTGGGAATTTGCATTTCTAAGTTCCCAGGTGCTTCTGAAGCTGTTGTCAAGGGTTGCACATTGAGGACCACTACTCCAGAATGACTCTGAATCCTGTTTCCCTAGATCTGTGGTATATTGGATCCATTATGGTTAGTAGAAAACTCTAAAATAACAGTGACTTAATAACTGAGGCAGAAGAGCGTTCTCTCTCACGTAACAGAAATCCAAAGAAAGGCCATCCACAGCTAGTATGGCAGTTCTGGAGTTATCAGGGATCTAGGCTTCCACCTTCTGGTTAGATTATCTTAGTGCATGACTCCCATTTTCACTGGAGCCCCTCAAAGTCCAAGATGGTTGCTGGGGCACCAGCCATTATGTCCTCATTGGAAGCAGAAGGGAGTAAAGGCAGATAGGAGAAAATGGGGCTCCTTCAAACACCTTTTGAACAGCCTCCCCAGAAGTTCCACAACACTTTCCACTTCATTTCTTTGACCAGATCTTAGTCACATGCCCCTAGCTAGTGGCCAAGGGAGGCTGCGAAACGTAGTCTCTTTACTCTGGGCCACAATGTGCCAGCCAAAAATCAGAGTCACGTTGCTTAGTAGCAAAGGGAGAATAGGTACTGGGATGGGCACTTAACAGCGTCTGCCCATATCTGCATGTCTAATCCTTCCTAAGAGGTATAATTTATTTGGCATCTGCCACGTACCATGGGCTTTTCATGCAGTATCTCATTTAATCCTAAAAGCTCTGCAGGGCGGATGATAATATCATCTCTATTTTTGCAGATGACAAAACTGAGGCTTTCAGAGATGAAGCTATTGGCTCCAGTGACGGTCACCAGTGGTGTCATCTGAGAGCCCACTTCAAAGCTTGGGCTGCTTCTTGCCTCAGTTACTTTCAGAGACTTGACTTTTTCCTTCTCAGCCTGTAGAGTGGCTGTTTGACCTCTCCAAGCCAAATTCCCCAGTGTCATCGGTATTTATACTGTGATACCCTCTTCTCTAGGTCTGTGGGGAAACAGACAAGATATGCCCTGATTGACAAAATTAGTTTCCTCTGTGCCGCCATAAAATTATCACAGACTTAGTGGCTTTAAACAAGACTCATTTATTCTCTTACAGTCTCTTACGTTAGTCAGTTTCCCAGGGCTGAAGCCAAGGTGTCTGCAGGGCTGTTTCCTTCTGGAAGCTCTAGGGAAGAGTTTGTTTCCTGGCCCTTGTAGCTTCTGGGGGGCCACCTGCTTCCCTTGCCTCATGCTTTCTTCCTTGAATCGCTCGCTCCAGCCTCTTGCTTTTGTTATCACATCTCCTGCACCTTCTCCTGTGTCACATCTCCCTCCGCCTCCCTGTTATAAGGAGACCTGTGATTACATTTACCCCAGCTCCCCCGATAATCCAGGATAATCTCTGCATCTCAAGGTCCTTAACTTTTGCTGTAGAAGGTAACATTCACAGGGTGCTGGATTCATTAGGATGTGAGTATCTTTGGGGCTAATATTCAGCCCATCACAGGGGCCGTCTTGCTGTTATTCTCCCTTTCCTGGTCCCCAGTTTTCTTCCCAGGGGTTGTTCCACATGTCAACTCTACATGCATTTTTTTTTAAACATCTTTATTGGAGTATAATTGCTTTACAATGGTGTGTTAGTTTCTGCTTTATAACAAAGTGAATCAGTTATACATATACACATGTTCCCATATGTCTTCCCTCTTGCGTCTCCCTCCCTCCCACCCTCCCTATCCCACCCCTCTAGGCGGTCACAAAGCACCGAGCTGATCTCCCTGTGCTACGCGGCTGCTTCCCACTAGCTATCCACTTTACGCTTGGTAGTGTATATATGTCCATTTTTACTTCCGGCCCGGGAGTTTTCAAAGAGGCCAGAGGCAGGGTCTGAAGGGCCAGGTGGTGCTTTGGAGGCTTGTCTAACCAGCTCCTAGGGGCCATAGCAACGGGCATGAAAACATTCGAGTGGGAGAAGACTGGGGGAAGGGGATCCGGCCCTAGAGGTGGCAGAGTGACTTAACCTGGGGAATGATGCTGGAGGGAGAGGCAAGAAGAGCCGCCCTGGCGGTCCCAGGTCCTAACCCCTCCGGGCTGGGTTTCTAAGTAGTCTTTCAAATCTCTAGGTGCCTGCTAATCCAAGGTCCCCACTGCCTTTCTCTAAGCTAATAGAGGTGTGTCTTTGGCCAAATACAAATGCTACACCTAGAAGAGTTTGATGAGAGGAGGGGGGAGTGTCAGACTCTGCTTAGGCTGGTCCTAACCTCATTTTCCTCCCCTGGGTTGATGCCCTCATTTCCACCCCTCCCCCAGCCCCCTTGGCTGGGTCTTCCAGGCTGGGATGAGTCCGGGGAGGAGTTTGGGGTGGGGTTGTGTGTTTTGCATTTTATTTTATTTTGCCCATGCCTCCCGACATTCCCCTCTGTGTTTAATGTCCCACTGCCAAGTGCATGTGGTTGCCGGGCGACAAGAAGGAAGTCCCTCTGTGATTCACCGGGCTGCCAGTTAATTTGCTAGCTGCGTGAGCCTCCCTGGGGAAAGGGCTTCTCCCTGGTTCCCTCTGGGGCAGCTCAGAGGGCTGCTGGCCAGGAGGGGAAAGAAAACCAGAACGTTTAGCAGAACTTTGAGGTTATTGGGGGCGTTTGGGGGTCCGAAGGAAAGAGAGTGTCCAGAGGGCCTGGACAGCACCTGGGCGAGGCCTCTGGTTTTCCTCTTGGCCACCAGTCGGAGAGCTGCCTGGAGCACCAGGGTGCCTCTGCTCAGGCTTGTTGGCTGGCTTTTCCGGGGTGCTGACTCCTGCACATGCAGGCGCTCTCTCCCTTCACAGTTCTCCTGCAGACGAGCGTCCTCGACCGTCTTCTTCCTACTCGACCGTCTTCTTCCTACTCGGCCTCCTCCAGGCCCTTAGGTGATGTCCTCCCACCTCTAACAATCAGCACCCTTCTCTCTGGTTTCACGGTAGCCGCCCACATCCCGGCCAGGGGTTCAGCCAAAGCCCACAGGAAGGAGAGCTGCCTTGAACCAGGCTGAGCCCTGACCCTCGCCGGTCTCTAGGGGGACAGAGTTGGCCCGACTGCCTGCAGAAACCTTAGTGCATCTCCCTCAGATACTGCTGTCCTTCTGGCCTCGTGCTTCACAGTGTTGCCTCCCTACTATGACCCACAGGGGTGGGGTTTGCCTGTCTGGTTTATGTCTGCGTTCAGAGCATCTCATCCAATGTGGTGCTTGTGAACGCATGGATTTGCAAGTTATTCCTCGTAGGTTGATGGTGATTGTTGGAACCAGAGACCTGGAGCCCGGATTATCAGGGTTCGTGAATAGGTCTCAGCAGTTTTCAAATGGGGAAGTCCCCTGAGGGCATTTAATGGTAATAAACACATTTGTCACTCAGAAACGGGTTAGATGGCGTGGTAGGAAGCCAGGAAAGCATGGCGAGTCCTAGTGTATCTTCATTTGCTTGCAATCAGCATTACAGAAAGGGAACTGTGTTAAGTCGTATCTTCCCATTTCCTTGGAGGGGCCCCATCCACTCTGGATAATCTCCTAATTAGTTGTTAAGGGTCTTGTGAAAGCAGAGAGATGTTCCAGCTGAAGTGCACGTTAGGATGAGGGACCGGATGCTTGTCATCCTATGTTGAGAACATTGGCACCCCCTGTGCCTCAGTTTTCCCATGTGTAAACTGGGTAGTCTGACACCTCCATGCCCCCGGCCCCATATCTCATGAACATAACAGGGACATGCTGAAAAATAGAATTTTCCGCTTCCTCTGAGCAGGCTGTATTCAGTGGGTTTTTTTTGTTGTTGTTTTTAAAAATCATTTATGGGTGTAGTGGTGAGATTTGTGTAGAGGGTTCCCAGCCATGATCCAGCATACAGGGAGTTCCTTGAATGGTATAAATTGGCCTTATTCCTTAATGAAAATAATGCTTTTAGAAGCAGGGTATGTTCTGTTCAGTAGCTAGAACATTCTGGACTAAAGGCAGTAAGGTGATACTCATTGTTGAAAGACATCTGTTGAAAGGACAGAAGCCGGAATCTCACTGTTCTGCTGTTTCTTGGTCCACAGGCCTGGAAGGCAGGACAGGTAAAGAGCTGTAGCTCTTCACCCACACTTCCCACCAGGGACCTTAGTGGAGCCAAAGTTTGCCACTAGGACCCACCGCAGGACCTGGCCAAGGTAGGACCATCTCCTAAGAGGCAAGAGCTCTGGATTTGATGGAGAATTCTTATTTTGGAGAATAAAGGAACTTCTGGATTGGAGAAGACATTTGAGGAGAAAGCAAAGACCCTTGCCCTGAGGAATAGTGTCTGTGTTGACCTGCATCAACTGGAGGCCACCTACAATTAAAGATAGTGTCTGTGTTGACCTGCGTGACCTGGAGGCCACCTACAATTAAAGATAGTGTCTGTGTTGACCTGCGTGAACTCGAGGCCACCTACAATTAGAGAAGATGCCAACGGGCTTCCCTGGTGGCGCAGTGGTTGGGAGTCCACCTGCCAATGCAGGGGACGCGGGTTCGTGCCCCGGTCCGGGAGGATCCCGCGTGCCGCGGAGCTGGGCCTGCGCATCCAGGGCCTGTGCTCCGCGGCGGGAGAGGCCACAGCGGTGAGAGGCCCGCGTACCGCAAAAAAATAAGAAAGAAAGAAAGAAGATGCCAGGATCCCGGGCCTTCCTCTTCCTTCTGGTGGGATACGTTTCTTCTGCTGCTGCCTGGTCTTAAGGCTCCCCTGTACCAGTCCTCGGGAACCAGAGGGCTTTGTGCCTCACCCTTTCTTGCCCCCTGCATCCACCACGTCTGCCGTGCCTTTGGACTCAGCGGTTCTTCTCGTTCGCTCCATCATCTCCCACCCAGATACAGAGTGAATAGTTACCTACGCGTAGGTCAGTGGGATCTTACTTTTCGTTCCTGCTTCTTCTAAAGAGGCCGCTGTTTGCACGTTGCTGTACAAGCAGCCTTGGAATACTATCCCTTCTCATCTACGTGGGATCTGGTCCCCACAGGCTCCAGAGTGTTGCACATCTGTGCAGAAATCCTTCAGGCTCTAACATGCTAGGATGTTGGAGGGGGCTTCGGCAGGGAGCTGGATCCCGAAGCTAGCGTCCCCCATGTTCAACTTTCTTGGTTTGGATCGCATGCAGGTGTGCGTCTGGAGGAGCAGAAAATGAATACGCCTTCTGTTTACACGGAGGCATGGTCCACTGTGAAGGCTCTCTTCCTTCCCGCTGGGCAGTTGGGGTCCATGTCAGAACATGATGCTTCATTACAGAGTATCCAGCGACCAGAGTTGATGGCGTTTCTTGAGGACCCTCTCCCTCCAGTGTGTGCTGGTGACATCCACACCCGACCATAGATGGGGCCCCACGAAACACAAGTCCTGTTTGTTCCTTTCACTCTGTAGCCACCATATATGTGGCTGAAAACTCTTCCTGGAGGTTGATCGTGGTTCAGCCTCGTCCAAAATGCAGAGCCAAAGATGTGTGTCCTTTCTCTTTCCGAAGCAAATGGATGACTTGCCTTTGTGAAAAGAATTCAAGCCAGACGTATACATGTTCCCTGATGCCGTGTAGGTATGACCATTTAGTGATGTCAGTGTGTTGTCAGGGAAGCAGTGGGGTCCATCTTGGCGTCTCAGATTCACCACCAAACAAATGAGAGGAACCTCTGAGGGATGTTTCGTGCTATTGAAATGGGAAGCTTGTTTGTGGGCTTTCACCTTCCTTCCTTGACCTGCATACACACTCGTCACGTTAGCTTCCTTTGGGTTTTAAGGAGAAGAGACCCATTTATATCACCTCTGTAAATGCTGGTTTGTTTCAGCTTGCCATGGAAACAACGTATCGATAGAAAGGAAACAGTCTGCTCAGCAGCTGCCCACCCAGGCCTTCCCAAGAAGCCCAAGTCATTCACGATACCCAGTCTCAGTAGGTGGTTTCCAGGGAGAGCAAAACTGAACCACCATGTGCTCATCTTGATCTTCTGTTAGCAGCCGCACCCGCTGCTTCTGATTCCAGGAGACTGCCATGGTGATGAGCTGATGGTGACTCTCTGTCCCGGTTTGCCCGGGACTGAGGGATTTCCTGGGATGCAGGACTTTTGGTGCTAAACCTGGGGCAGTCCTAAGCAAACTGGAGCAACTGGTCACCCTACTGGAGACTCGGTGACCTTGCCTCTGCTTCTATTCCATCTGCTGTAACTGGCTGATGCTCCTGATTGGTTTGGCCAGATGCCATTCCGAGCCCTTGCGTCTGGCCACTTCGCTGGCCACTGGGCAGCCTCTAGATGGACCAGGCACACCAACCGATCTTGACCACATCAGCTGTTTCCAAGGTGGCAGGACTGGATGATATTGAATCAAAGCCTGGCTATAAAGAACCAGCTGAGACCACATCCTTCAGAAGCGTGCCGTGGACAGGTGGGCATGGCAGGCATTCAAGGTACCAGGGATTCCTTTCCCGTACAATCCTACTTATAAAGGTGAAGTGAATCTTTTCCATGGAGAACAAAACAGTTCATCGTGAAACAACAACTAATACAGCCACTGGAAACGATGGAAACAAGACTGTGGTGTGTGCGTGTGCGTGTGCGTGTGTGTGTGTGTGTGTGTGCGCGCGCATGCGTGTCATACAAGCACACACTGTGTAGAATACTGAGCCAGGAAGAAAATTCTGCATCTTAGCTAGACGGAGACTAAGAGCCACATACCTTTGGGATGGTATTGTCTGGAGAGGGAAGGAGTTGGCTACAAGACTTCCTGAAATCCCTTTGAACTCTAGGGTCCCTTAAAATATCAGGGGCATGTAAATTGGGCCTAAGTGTGTACTTTCTGTCTGAAGTCTCCTAGATAACCTTGGAGTTCAACTCAGATAGTGTTGAATGGGACCCCCCCCCCCCCCCCCGCCCTTACCTTTCCAGACACTGGCTCCATCTGGGATAAGGCAGCGGAACTTGGTGGTGGTAGCAGGGAAGGAGGATAAGGTTGTGCCAGCCCAGCGTGGGGTGTTCGTGACAAGCAAGAACAATCTGGAGGCAAATTACAGGTTCTTTTCAGGTTCGCTAAAGCCAGGCCCTCAGGCTGGCATATGCCATCCTGAAGTTGTTGCTTCTTGCCGAGGGCATCAAGGCTCCACCTCTTCTGCTGAAAGACAAGCGTGAGCGCCTGGAGGCCTGGAACACGGGCCTTCAGCTAATCATGCTCATCTTGCATGGTGTGGCCCCAGAAGGTCATCGCCGGTCGGGGTGGAGGTGGGCACACAAACACCTAGAAAGGACTCTCTCATTACACACGTGGAGAGGTTAAGACCCGACCTTGTGCACCTGGGTTTTGCCCCTGTTCTCACTCTCCTTGCCTTCACTGCCATTGAAGGAATGCTAGCCAGCTCCTGGGGGTGTCATTTTTCTCTTTTAAAAGATGGACTCATTTCAGATGTTTCCTTCATTTATCTCCCACACACGGTCATCGGTTCCAGAAGAAGTCCCACTGCTGTGCCAAAAGCAACAATTTCCTCTTTTTCTCTCTTTTCTTATCTTCTCATCCACGTCAAATCCCAGATTCCCAGAGCTGGAAGTGGTCTAAAGCATCACTCTTATCTAGATCTACCTCTGACTAATGCAGGAATACTGTTTCCCACATCAGATGAGGGGATGGTCCAGGCCTGGGGGAGGTCAGCCTTTTTGGCAGACTGGGAGAGAACTGGGAGAGAACTGGGAGAGAAGGTTGAATGATATTCAACCTGGCGGGGAAGCAGAATTTTAAAGAGCGGTTCA
>NW_006780945.1:3604598-3614309 GCF_000442215.2 Lipotes vexillifer
AGCGGTTCATGGGCTCCCAAGTGTCCACGAATGTCAGTTTCTTCATCGGATATTGAGCCACAGTGCATCTTATTTCTGGGTCCAGGTGTCTTATGCTGATAAAAAGCACAGAGTCAGAAGACAAGGAGACCTAAGTTTTTGTCTCGGAAAGTCCCCCTTCTTAAGTCCTTGCGTGTACAGTGAGAAAGTCAGGCCACCCATTCCCCAAAGCCTCTGCTACCTCTGCCGTCCACAATGCCGCCATATTGGATAGAATTCATGACTTAAGAGATTTGCTATTTTTTTAAAAAATTTTATTTTATATTGGAGCATAGTTGATTAACGATGTTGTCTTAGTTAATTCGGTTGTACATATGTATCTATTCTTCAACGTGATTCACTTATACATATACATGTATCTATTCTTTTTCAAATTCTTTTCCCATTTAGGTTATTACAGAGTATTGGGCAGAGTTCCCTGTGCTATACAGTAGGTCAGATTTGCTTTTTTTTTTTTTTCCCCTCTCTGGCTCTAGTCCTGCCTTAACTTCAGCCTGCTCCAAGATCACGTATAAATCACTCAAGCCTTTTCTCCGGCTCTCAGTTTTCTCATCAATAAAATGGGAGAGGGGAGGGTGGGGTGGGTGGCCTTGACGATCCTCCAAGGTCCCTCCCATGTGTCAAGTTCTAAGCCTTGCCTGACGCAGCTGATGTCTGACAAGTAGCTCTCTCTGCCTTTGCCTTCGGCTGCACAGGCCAAAAACGGGGCTGTCCTGGGAAGTCCATGACCAAAGACTGCTTCAAGGCTGCTTGCCCTTGTTGTCAGCTATATGGAGCAAGAGTTTGTCGAGGGAGAAGGCAAACAGACACACAGACTGATGACAGGAGAGGGGAAGGGGGGCTGCTGTTTACCTGGGGTGACTGGGGCGGGGGGAAAACTCACCTGCCGTTTTGACCAACAAATAAAAACTGGGAGCTCTGCGTGGCTAAAACTGTAGGGGATTTATTAGTTTGCTTAGTGAAAGGCAAATATTAAATCTTAAGTTGACCTGTCCTGGGACCTCCCTTTTGGCTTTTGTATGCTGTCCAGCGCTGATCACCGTGTACTCCAGCTTATCAGGTTCTGTCGAAGGGTTTTTTTTTTAATTGTTTTCCGTCTCTTGCTCCTTTCCTTCCTCCTTTGCCTGCCCCCCACTCCCACCTTCTAGGGTAAGGGTAGCTCAGGCCTGGGTTTTGGAGAGGCGGGGAGAGCAGGATGTGGAAGACTTGTTGTCCTGGGTGTGAAGCTGCCTGTGTTCAGGACTCCGGCTTCCCTGGGGGTTACCCATGACCATGGTGCGGTGGCTCAGGGCTGCAAGCCCACCAGGTGGTCTTGGGCGTCTCCTCCATCCTTGAGCTCTTCAAAAGTTAGCCGTGGGCTTCCCTGGTGGCGCAGTGGTTGAGAGTCCGCCTGCCGATGCAGGGGACGCGGGTTCGTGCCCCGGTCCGGGAAGATCCCACATGCCGAGGAGCGGCTGGGCCCGTGAGCCATGGCCGCTGAGCCTGCGCGTCCAGAGCCTGTGCTCCGCAACGGGAGAGGCCACAGCAGTGAGAGGCACGCGTACTGCAAAACACAAACAAACAAACAAACAAACAAAAAAACAAAGTTAGCCGTGAGCTCTTCAAAAAGTTAGGTCTTGCCCCTCATTAAACTTAAAATGAGCATCATCTCGGAGGTTGGAAAAAAGGTACAGATCTCCCGTTTCTAAGTGGTTTCACAGTGACAGGTGATTTCAGCCTGATGTGCTGAAAGATGACCTGATCGGCCTTGTCACTCCCCATGTGAGACAGGCTGGGACCTGGGACCTGGGACCCTCTGCTGCAGGGCTGGCACCTGGACAAACGACTCCTGAGCAACAAGATACAAAGAAACTATAAGGGACTAAAAGTAACGGCATGCATGCGGCAGTCAGGGCAAGTTCTGGACAACAAGATACAAAGAGACCAAACACCCAACTGCCTGTTTCTGAAGAGGGAAAACAGGGTGTCAGGAGCAAACGCAGGGCACTATGCATGCCCCCTGCACACAGCACCTCCAAAGGGGTGGGCAGACCACCTAAGCCACCACTCCGGCCCGACCCCTGGACACGCCCCTACCCTCACCCCATATAAGGGACAAGTTCACCCCCACCTCAGGGAACAGTCAAGGGGACCTGTTACTTGTTTTTGCTCCCCACTGCTGCAGCGGCGGCCCCAATGAAACCTTGCCTGAATTTCTTGTCTGGCCTCTGACCGATTGCTATCGATTGAGGAAGGCCAAGAACCCTGGTCAGGACCACATGGAGTGAGATATCCAGCCCTCCAGGGGCTAGACAGCCACCCAGTCTATCCAGTTTCCACGTATGAGCTGCAGTGAAACTAAACTAGATGGCACATTCTTTACCCTTTGCCGTAAACATCTTCAGTCTGTTCTAAAGCGCTGCAGTTCCAGGGTACTCGGGTCTCCTGGGTGGTGTTCGCTAATACCCACCCACCGTGGGGTACAGCACACCAAGGTACGTTGCTCCATGTCAGACCCCGATGCCCTTTTCCAGGCCACCCTGGTCACCGTCCGTGGAGAAGGCATCTTACCAGCCCACCCGGATATGACGGGCAGTTCCCCACCACTGCTCATGCAGTCAAGAGTTGGGAATGTTCTGGAATTGCTTAATTAAGAAAGTTCCTTTCACACTCCAGTGGTGATTTTTGATTGAACTCAGCATGAGTGTTAATCCTGTGGCAATTCTTCCTGGGTGAGTCGATGCTTTAAAAGATCTATGCTGGGCCACCAGGCTACTGAAATGCTGTTAATCCTTCAAGCCTCATTTCAAATGCCCCCTGCTCTAGGACACCTTCTTGGGTTTCTTCTCTCTCAACCAGTTGTGACCTCTCCCTCTGTCACATATTCTCTTAAGGCATCTGGCACTGGCTAGGTTCCCCAAAACGCTGATCCCTCCTTCCTCACCAGAACACCTTTTGTATGTCATTTACTATGCTTATACCGAACTTGTTTTAAACTTGTTTCTCCCAACATTCCTCTGTCTGTCTGTCTCTCTCTCTCTCTCATAAAAGCAGGAACAGGGTCACTCCGTACACTTTGAAATTTATCCCTAAAATGCCCAATAATGTTCAGGATCACATGGCAGGCACTGTGATTGACATTTCATCCTCAGAAATTAGAGATGTACAGGGATCCATGGCTTTGCTCAAGTCTTATATATGAGAGCTGGGATTCATGCCAAGGTCATTGGACGCCTGAAGTTCAGAGCTCTTAAGTTGTATCATAGTGGCTTTTACCTGGTAGATGCACAAGGAAGATGTTGAGTTGACCTTCCCTATTAGTGAGCTGTTACTGTGTATACCGCTAAGGTTGCCTGTTTTTTGTCTGCCTATTAATCAATAAAGTGTTTTCTGAACAGCAGAGAAAATGTGCTTGTTCCTTGATTGGTTGCTTTCCCTGCAGAATCTCTTCTTGAAATAGAATATGTCTGGTTTTTGCCAGTTTTCTGAGAGTTAGGGTGATTTTTAAGGTAGGAAAGAGAAATTTAAAATCAAAAGTTTAGGTCAGAATTTCTAAAGAATTTCACACCGTCTAACAGGGAGAAATACAGAAGAAAAACACAACACATATGAGATGTCTTTTGCCTTTGGGATCTTACAGTCTGGTCAGACAAGAATGGCACACATAAAATCATCAATCGCGTTTGCCAAATAAACTCATGGTTAGTATTACTGGAGAATCTGGGTGGATAGTGCTGCCTGCTCTCCACCATCATGAACTTTTCCAGCAAGTCGCAAACAGAGAAGTTGGATTATGATGGGCAGGTCCCCTGCTGATGGGGGAGGGACCTCCTGGCTTCCAGGGCTTACCATTGGGGGACAGAAGCCAAGGTGGAAGAGGCACCATTTGAGAGCAAGCGGACCCAGGGAGGGAAGAGTCTGTTCCCATTTGCTCTCTGATTAACCAGCCCTTCTGTGGGGGGGAGGGCAGAAAGGTAGGCAGAAGTTTCACCTTTTGGGGGAAGAGAAGCACTCAAAGACCACCCCCTCTTCTTTGTCCAAATGAGTAAAATTAGAATTTGGACAAAGTGGGTGTCATCTGCGGGCTCTGGTCACCAAGACCAATTTCAGACATTCAAGAGATGGTAAGACACTTGGCCAAGAAAAATCAGGCAGTTCAGGAAAGAATAGAGCCCAACGTCTTACAGCGCTTGACGGTTTAAAAGCTCCTGCCAAAGCTTCTGACTGGAATCACAGCAACTTTGTGAGATGGTATTAAGACCTCTTTGTTACAGGTGAGGAAAGTAAGGTGAGGGAGGTTCAGTGACTTGCCCTAGAGCACACCCCTTAAGGCCCCTGCCCTAAGGGCAGTGTTACAGTTTCTCTGTGCAAACTGTATTAGTCACTGTAGGCTGCTGTAACAAAATAGCCCCAAATCTCTGTTGTTTTACCTAATGCCTCTTTCTCATTCGTTTTCCAGGGGGATGTGAGTTGGCTATGGTGGAAACAGGCTGCTCTTTTTCATGCAGATATTCAGAGACTCAGGTTCCTGTCTTAGGACATCACCAGACCTCTAGCAGTGACACCTCCAGGGAGTAACTTAACCTCATCTTTAAACTGCTTTGTAAGGTGGTTGCAAGGTTTAGATGAATTACTGCAGGTGTGGCACTTGGAACGGTGCCAGGGACGCGGCACTCGACAAATGTGGGCTCTTAGCTCTACGCTCTGAACACGGAACGGTATGGACTCATCTGTCATGACTCCGGGCTCACGTGATTTCTGTGCCTGGGTAGTAGGAGACTTCACATGTGAACTCCGCCACTACAGCTACATTTCCCCAGTGTGAACAAGGCATCACTGAATCTCTCCAGCTGTGCGGAGCCCTTTTGGTTGGTTGGTTTGGTTTGGGGGCTAGAGCTGGGTTGCCAGCCAAGAGTATAGGTGATGATGCCTGGATACTAGCCCTCGGAACAGTGATTCTCCTTCTTGGGGACCCTCAGCACCACGTCGGCTTCATCTGACTCTAATACCAGTCAGGTTTTTTCTCCCCAAGTCCAGGTTCTGGAGAGAACTTTTCAGTTGCCTCGACTGACTAAGAAAGCCCTACAGAATACTCAATCAGACATACACCTTGGGTTCTTGAAGCCCTTTCTGTTGCCTCCTCTACCGGGGCAGAGAAAGGAGCTGATCTCACAAGCCAGGCAGCCCTTCTCCCCATTTCCACACCTAGATTTCAAATCACACCCTTCTTCTGCACTGCAGACCAACAAGCTCCTCTCTCAGCCCCCCGGCCGGGTGTGGGTTCTTGTAGCTGTGAGACCTCAGTCGCTCAGGATTCTGGCACCAGCTCGTCTGTTCTGTCTTCAGCTCTCCTGGCACCGCCGGAGAATGGAAAAGCTGGTCTGTTTACAGGACATGGGGCCAGAACAGCATTAAAAACTAAGGAACAAATAAAATGTGGTAAACAAATTTCCTTTCCAGTAAGGAGTGTTCCTAGCCCGGTCCTTCAACAGGAACCATTTTCCTCGTGTGTTTGGATAAACGTTCATTCTGGGCAATTACCATTCCCAGGAGGGGCTGCCTATTTCCGTTGGCTATTTATTTTGATTTTGACCGTTTCTCCCCCTTCTGAGCACCACACACCTAATAGTAAAGAAACTCTGCTCCCTCTCGGGGCACTGGGAGCACCCCCCGCAAGCCTGCCTTCTCTCGTCTCTTCCATCACCCCTTCACTTCCAGACAAGGCAAGGACATGGCAGGCATCTTGCCCTGGATGGAAGCTGTTCTCCTGGGAGAAGGAAGGAGGGAAGGAGGTGAAGCGGAGGAGAGAAATGGTTTCAAATAAAAGCTGGAACAGATACAAAGGTTTATGTGTGGGTGACCGTCTCTTAGAGAAACCTCTTCAGCATGAATCCCCCTTGTGAGTTTTCGTGGGAGCAGAGAGCCATTGATCTCAGGTTTCCTGACCCCAGCAGGTAGCTTATTGTAAAGCAGTTCATCCAGAGGGGAAAAAAATACCTTGTTTCAGCATTTTAAATTTTTGTCCAGGGCTCTGAACCAGACTTGTAAGAAAGGAGACAGAGAGGATTAACTTATTCTTTCCTAGCTCTGAAATAGATGTAACTGGCGGGGGAAAAAAAAAGAAAAGAAGAGAACCAAACAACGTGGAACAATGATTATTCTTGTTTACTTGTTTAGAAATGCATTGTTATGAATGGCCCCTATTTGCATATTTTAACCCCCCCCACCCCGCCCCCCGCCTCTCCCTCCTCATTCCCCCACTGCCCTGTTTTCCTTCTGTGCTGGGACAGAGGAAGGGAAGGTACACGCCAAGCGGGCAGTGGTCAGTGTGGGTAATACTTTCTGTGTAAATTCACTTCACTTTCTAAATTCCTTTGCCTTTGCCTGGTTGGATGAATTGGTGTTCTTGGCGGTGCCGAATTCAGAGAGGCCCTGAGAAGCGGAGTGGCGCCGACTCGCGGACAAGACACGGGCTGGCTCTGGCTTTGGAGTCCTTAAGGCTGGACTCAGGGCAGCATCAGGAAGGGGCGGGGTGGGGGAGGGTGCGCTCTGCCCCCCCCCCGCCACAGCTTCCCCGTGAGCCCCAGCCTGCAAATGGCCTTCCCAACTGCCGCTCCCAAGCCTTCTCCCAGAGACATCCCAGAGCTGTCACAGGGTCACTTGTCCTGGGCTTTGCCTGGGTCACGAGTTGGTGACGTGGTGAAGGACGAAGCGAGACCCTTCGCCCCTTGGAGGATGTTGGAGACACTTTCCTCTTCGGAGGATGTGGGCTTTCTCAAGGCCCTGCCTTCTGAGGGCTGAAGGGTTCTTATTCCAGGGGGTGTGAGACCCGCATTAATAAAACCTGGTTGGCATGGGAATAATCCCGTTCGTGTGTGTTAATGAGTGACATGCACAGAACCACGTGCTGAGCCTCGATCCCAAAACGTGCTGCTGGCTCTGTGCCTGGTGGGGATGAGCCTTGGGTAGAACTTTTCCAGAACACAGGAGGAGATATGTCTGAAGGTCCACCCCCAGCCTGGTGCCCAGGCCCCTTTGAGAGCAATGGGAGTTTCTAACTTAATAAAAATTAGTATTCAACAATCTGATGCGATGAGAGACTGCGGTCCTTGGTCGTGGACCTCGGTTTGGGGAATGCTGAGGTTCAGGTGGGTCAATTAAGCCACCCAACCACCCTCGGCCAGTTGATGGTGAGCACTGATGCATCGAGCCTCTGGTCCCCACCTGGAATAGAGCTCCCTGGATGCCTAGAGGGTAGTACCTGCGGGGAGAGGAGGCCAGAGAAGGTATCTGGAAAGCCTAGGAGGGAGGAAGGATCCAGTCCAGGCAAAGTGCTGAAGGAGGAAAATCCATTCATGGTAGCTTCATGCCTACCGTCAGGGTTGGGCGCTCCAGGGTCAAGAATGCTTTGAATAAGAGGCACTGGGGGTGGACCAGCCCTCCACCGGGGACGCTGGGCTCTCCAGGGTGGGGAAGACTTCATCCGGGCTGCATCCCATTCTCGGTTCCGCTCTATTTAGGACACTTTTTTTTTTTTTCGGTGGAAAGCAGATTGTCGAGGCCAGGCAGGGAGGCAGCTTCCAGAATTGGGGCTGGAGGGAGGGAGAGGCAGAGGTGAAGACTCACAGCAGGATGCACCAGCCAGTAGCCTTCTCACCTCTCTTCATCTCGTCCCCGTCCATCACTTTTCCCCTCCAGCCCAGCAGCCCATCTCTGGGCAGAGCTTACAGAGGCAAAAGGTAGCAGCACCTGGAACTGTTTTCCCTCTTAGAAAGTGACATAGGCAACCGATGTTTAAACATTCCCGAGTCCGTCCAGCAGAAAGCCCTTTTGCAGCAAATACCCGCTTTGGTGATGTGTGCCGGCCATGGACTCATGACACGGCAGGCCAGGCTGCGTGGGTGCAGAATGACCTCGGATGCGATTCTCTTCTGGAAACAGGGGCAGCCTGGACTAAGGGTGGTTCCTGCGGAGGTGCTTGCCAGCAGAGATGGCACAGGAGGTGTTTGACGCTTTGCTTCCAGGACTTGGATGACCCTCCCCCTCCCCTACCAAAGGGACAGCTGTGCTAAATACAGGAGACTGACTTGGTGGGCAGAGAGAAAGTTGTGGGTGGCCAAGGGATTTCTGTGTCTTTAAAAACCCTCTCCCGTCCCTTGCCCTTGCATCAGTCTTTGTCTTGCAAGAGAAACTTGGTGTCTGAGAAGTGACTCCCATAGGTCCCCCTGCAGCTCCCTTTGGAGCTGAGTGACACAGCTGGCTCTGCCCATTGGACTCCAGCTGGCATCCCTGATGTCCTTTCTCTGCAGAATTCTTCTGTGAAATGGGCCAGAGTCACTCACCTTCCCGGCCAAGGCAACTTTGGGACCAATGGCAACAGTTTTTCGAGAACTTTGGAAGCAGTCGAGTTGTGCACCCACTTGCTAACAGGCTAAATCTTAGGGCCTCCCTAACCCACAGGATTCTGGGCGTGTGGATCTGGAGGCCAGGGGGTGGCTTCCCGCTGGCGCACAGCATTAATGACCAGCGAATGTTCAAATGCACGTGACGGTACATCCCTTTCCTGCTGGCCAGCTGCCTGGTCCTTCTGAGGCCTTCCAGGAGCCCGTAGGTGACTTTCAAACTCAGCTATGCTCCTGATTTGAAACCACTGGTTCTCAACCAAGGGTGGTTTGGTCCCCCTACCCAGCACCCCAGGGGCCATTTGCAGTGTCTGGAGATACTTTCGGTTGAGGGGAGGGTACTATAAGCATCTAGTGGTAGAGAGCCGGGATGCTGCTAAACATCCTACAGTGCACAGGACAGGTCCCCACTACAAAGGATTATCTAGCCCCAAATGTCTACAGTGTCAGGATTGAGAAACTGTGCTTTTTTTTCAACCTCTGCTGCCAGGTTGAAACAAGCATGAACCCTCGTCACCCCCCTGCCCTCTCCCCATTGCTTTATTTATCAAAGGGGGGAAAAAAATCTGTTATTTTTTCCAAGTGCATTTCCGCCTGTATCTTATCGAGAACCACCGAGTTCAGCACACCCTTGATTAGTCACTTCCATTAACAGTGTTTATTTTGGGGTTTGTGTTTATTTTTGAAACGTGGTCACCCTCGTCCCCCCTCTCTTCCTCACGCGCTAGTGGTGTGCGGCCAGCTTTCTAGCACGGTCTCGTCCACACTTTCCTCCATCCATAAACCCACTGGGCCGCAGCTTCTGAGGAGGGAGGGCCAGCCCCTCCTCCCTCCACTGGGGGTTGGGGGAAGGCTCTGCCACTCCTGGAGTTTCTCTCAAAGTGGCAATGGGGCAATTGTCGTCTTCCCTCCGATTTCTCAGATACGCTTGAAAATCCTTTTCATTAGTGACTCTGTGGACCAACTGACCCGTGACAGAGCTGAGCCTTTACTCCCAGCCGTCCGCGTTCCGTGAAACCGAGGACACCCGGTGGTTTTCTCCGTTGAGTCAGAGGCAAGGAGATTTTTGACTTGTGGGTCTCTCCCGCTTCTCTCCACCCATCCCCTCCTCACTGCAGGAGCGTCTCTGGGTTATATTTAAGTGCTTCTGAGTCATCGAGAGCCGATTCCTTCTCCTCTCGGCCACCCACCCTCCCCGCTCCCAAATGGCAGTGGGAATTCAGGGTTTATGGCTGAGTTACCCTGGAGCTCAGAGTGGATCTCTGCACAGCTTTGGCGGGGGGGGGGGGGG
>NW_006780945.1:3616494-3621790 GCF_000442215.2 Lipotes vexillifer
TTCCGCGGCATGTGGGATCTTCCCGGACCGGGGCACGAACCCGTGTCCCCGGCATCGGCAGGGGGACTCCCAACCAGTGTGCCACCAGGGAAGCCCTTGACTCCACTTTTGAAATCCGTGTTCTCATCCCCTTTGGGTGTATCCCCTTCTGTGTAGCTCTGTTCCTTTTATTTAGATAAGTGCTGACACATTCTGAGTCTTCCAGCGTAAGGAAGTAACCGCATGACATTTTCTTCATTGAAAAAGTCTCCTAGATCAGGTAGTCACTGTGCCAATCCAAGGCTCTCTGGAATCAGCAGAAGGAGAGATAGAACAAGAGGCTCCCCTTGTAGACAGACGAGATCAGTGTAACAGAATGGACTCTGAAAACCAGGAACAACGCGAAACATCTTGGGGGCTCACTGGCACATCAGCCCTGGAGGTGTGTCGGGGGCACAGTGCTCCCAGGTCAGGTAGTGGCCACTGCAAGTGGGGACTAAGCTGGAAGGGAGCTTGTTGACTGGAGCACCGGCAGCCTCACCTTGATGTGGAGTGTCTTCCTTGCTTTAAATAACTCAAGAGCAAAGAGTAGCTAATGAGATGGGTAATTAGACCCAGGACATTTTAGAACCTAGAATCTTGTGATTGAATATCCATTTTACTATACCTTTTGCCTTTATGGCTTCAGTTAAACTGCATCGGAAGTGGCCCAAACACTGTGGTATGACTCTGTGGCACTTTTCCGAAGTGTTCACTTTTTTTGTTAGTGTTTGTCACTTATACACCCATGTACTTCCATGATGCCTTCTTTGGGTTCTTTATATATGTATGTACCTGTCTGTTTGAATGCATTAACTGTTAGAAGTTACCGTTGATGTTTGGAAGCTGGTCGCTGGCCCTTTCCATTGATCTTGTGCTTTCTGTGCCTTTAGCAGCATATAGATGTTGGAAAATATAACAATAATATCAATTAGGAATGAAATCATTCACAAGCCACCACCTCCTCATTTTTCCACTCCCCTTTCAGTGCTTAACCAAATGATATGAAATTTTAAGTGTTGTAATATTAGAAAATATTAAAGCAATATATGCTTTTTAAATATAGTGTGTTGGCTAAACTTTTTACTCATTGTTCTGTGGTATATGATTTTTAATGGCTGTGTTGAGAAATTAACGTATCATACACAATTGACACAGCTACCCCTCTAGGGTTGCATTTAGGTTGTCTCAGTGAGTTCGCTTTAATGCAGTAGTAAACACCCCACCTCTCCTTCTTTTTAGAATATTTCCTTAGGATGATTCCTGAGAGTAGAAATACCTGGTCAGATGGTAAGAAAGATTTCATATCTTCTTAAAACACATTGCCAGTGTGCTTCCCAAAGGACTTGTGCCCATTTCTTTTAGTTGGCATCTTTTAAATAAAGCTTCTCTTGACAGTCCCGCAGTAAAGCTTCCCATATTCCTATCAAGGTTCAAACTCAGTGCTGGATTAGACCTGAAATACAGGCTCAGTTGGAAATTCCATCCACCAACCGCTGCTCACTGCTAAGAGCAGGTTCATTCTCCAGCATCAGCTGGAGCCTGGAAGGGCGTGATGTGCCCTTTGGACTGGTCTTTCCCATTTTTCTGTCCCGTAGGCATCCTGTGGCACTCTGTCAGCTCCCGTATAGGATGGAGAGTATATGTGGTTGTGCCTTGGGGCCTAAAATTGTAGCAGATGAAAAGCCTTTTAAAGAGTGAATTATTAAATCTAAACCAGAGCCTGTTGGCTTCCTGTGCTTGATTTGGAGTCTGTTCCATTATGGTAGTTTTTACAAAACACTTCTGAATGAGAAATAAATTCCAAATCTCTTTCCCCCCCCCCCGCCCCCCGCCTCTCCCTCCTCATTCCCCCACTGCCCTGTTTTCCTTCTGTGCTGGGACAGAGGAAGGGAAGGTACACGCCAAGCGGGCAGTGGTCAGTGTGGGTAATACTTTCTGTGTAAATTCACTTCACTTTCTAAATTCCTTTGCCTTTGCCTGGTTGGATGAATTGGTGTTCTTGGCGGTGCCGAATTCAGAGAGGCCCTGAGAAGCGGAGTGGCGCCGACTCGCGGACAAGACACGGGCTGGCTCTGGCTTTGGAGTCCTTAAGGCTGGACTCAGGGCAGCATCAGGAAGGGGCGGGGTGGGGGAGGGTGCGCTCTGCCCCCCCCCCGCCACAGCTTCCCCGTGAGCCCCAGCCTGCAAATGGCCTTCCCAACTGCCGCTCCCAAGCCTTCTCCCAGAGACATCCCAGAGCTGTCACAGGGTCACTTGTCCTGGGCTTTGCCTGGGTCACGAGTTGGTGACGTGGTGAAGGACGAAGCGAGACCCTTCGCCCCTTGGAGGATGTTGGAGACACTTTCCTCTTCGGAGGATGTGGGCTTTCTCAAGGCCCTGCCTTCTGAGGGCTGAAGGGTTCTTATTCCAGGGGGTGTGAGACCCGCATTAATAAAACCTGGTTGGCATGGGAATAATCCCGTTCGTGTGTGTTAATGAGTGACATGCACAGAACCACGTGCTGAGCCTCGATCCCAAAACGTGCTGCTGGCTCTGTGCCTGGTGGGGATGAGCCTTGGGTAGAACTTTTCCAGAACACAGGAGGAGATATGTCTGAAGGTCCACCCCCAGCCTGGTGCCCAGGCCCCTTTGAGAGCAATGGGAGTTTCTAACTTAATAAAAATTAGTATTCAACAATCTGATGCGATGAGAGACTGCGGTCCTTGGTCGTGGACCTCGGTTTGGGGAATGCTGAGGTTCAGGTGGGTCAATTAAGCCACCCAACCACCCTCGGCCAGTTGATGGTGAGCACTGATGCATCGAGCCTCTGGTCCCCACCTGGAATAGAGCTCCCTGGATGCCTAGAGGGTAGTACCTGCGGGGAGAGGAGGCCAGAGAAGGTATCTGGAAAGCCTAGGAGGGAGGAAGGATCCAGTCCAGGCAAAGTGCTGAAGGAGGAAAATCCATTCATGGTAGCTTCATGCCTACCGTCAGGGTTGGGCGCTCCAGGGTCAAGAATGCTTTGAATAAGAGGCACTGGGGGTGGACCAGCCCTCCACCGGGGACGCTGGGCTCTCCAGGGTGGGGAAGACTTCATCCGGGCTGCATCCCATTCTCGGTTCCGCTCTATTTAGGACACTTTTTTTTTTTTTCGGTGGAAAGCAGATTGTCGAGGCCAGGCAGGGAGGCAGCTTCCAGAATTGGGGCTGGAGGGAGGGAGAGGCAGAGGTGAAGACTCACAGCAGGATGCACCAGCCAGTAGCCTTCTCACCTCTCTTCATCTCGTCCCCGTCCATCACTTTTCCCCTCCAGCCCAGCAGCCCATCTCTGGGCAGAGCTTACAGAGGCAAAAGGTAGCAGCACCTGGAACTGTTTTCCCTCTTAGAAAGTGACATAGGCAACCGATGTTTAAACATTCCCGAGTCCGTCCAGCAGAAAGCCCTTTTGCAGCAAATACCCGCTTTGGTGATGTGTGCCGGCCATGGACTCATGACACGGCAGGCCAGGCTGCGTGGGTGCAGAATGACCTCGGATGCGATTCTCTTCTGGAAACAGGGGCAGCCTGGACTAAGGGTGGTTCCTGCGGAGGTGCTTGCCAGCAGAGATGGCACAGGAGGTGTTTGACGCTTTGCTTCCAGGACTTGGATGACCCTCCCCCTCCCCTACCAAAGGGACAGCTGTGCTAAATACAGGAGACTGACTTGGTGGGCAGAGAGAAAGTTGTGGGTGGCCAAGGGATTTCTGTGTCTTTAAAAACCCTCTCCCGTCCCTTGCCCTTGCATCAGTCTTTGTCTTGCAAGAGAAACTTGGTGTCTGAGAAGTGACTCCCATAGGTCCCCCTGCAGCTCCCTTTGGAGCTGAGTGACACAGCTGGCTCTGCCCATTGGACTCCAGCTGGCATCCCTGATGTCCTTTCTCTGCAGAATTCTTCTGTGAAATGGGCCAGAGTCACTCACCTTCCCGGCCAAGGCAACTTTGGGACCAATGGCAACAGTTTTTCGAGAACTTTGGAAGCAGTCGAGTTGTGCACCCACTTGCTAACAGGCTAAATCTTAGGGCCTCCCTAACCCACAGGATTCTGGGCGTGTGGATCTGGAGGCCAGGGGGTGGCTTCCCGCTGGCGCACAGCATTAATGACCAGCGAATGTTCAAATGCACGTGACGGTACATCCCTTTCCTGCTGGCCAGCTGCCTGGTCCTTCTGAGGCCTTCCAGGAGCCCGTAGGTGACTTTCAAACTCAGCTATGCTCCTGATTTGAAACCACTGGTTCTCAACCAAGGGTGGTTTGGTCCCCCTACCCAGCACCCCAGGGGCCATTTGCAGTGTCTGGAGATACTTTCGGTTGAGGGGAGGGTACTATAAGCATCTAGTGGTAGAGAGCCGGGATGCTGCTAAACATCCTACAGTGCACAGGACAGGTCCCCACTACAAAGGATTATCTAGCCCCAAATGTCTACAGTGTCAGGATTGAGAAACTGTGCTTTTTTTTCAACCTCTGCTGCCAGGTTGAAACAAGCATGAACCCTCGTCACCCCCCTGCCCTCTCCCCATTGCTTTATTTATCAAAGGGGGGAAAAAAATCTGTTATTTTTTCCAAGTGCATTTCCGCCTGTATCTTATCGAGAACCACCGAGTTCAGCACACCCTTGATTAGTCACTTCCATTAACAGTGTTTATTTTGGGGTTTGTGTTTATTTTTGAAACGTGGTCACCCTCGTCCCCCCTCTCTTCCTCACGCGCTAGTGGTGTGCGGCCAGCTTTCTAGCACGGTCTCGTCCACACTTTCCTCCATCCATAAACCCACTGGGCCGCAGCTTCTGAGGAGGGAGGGCCAGCCCCTCCTCCCTCCACTGGGGGTTGGGGGAAGGCTCTGCCACTCCTGGAGTTTCTCTCAAAGTGGCAATGGGGCAATTGTCGTCTTCCCTCCGATTTCTCAGATACGCTTGAAAATCCTTTTCATTAGTGACTCTGTGGACCAACTGACCCGTGACAGAGCTGAGCCTTTACTCCCAGCCGTCCGCGTTCCGTGAAACCGAGGACACCCGGTGGTTTTCTCCGTTGAGTCAGAGGCAAGGAGATTTTTGACTTGTGGGTCTCTCCCGCTTCTCTCCACCCATCCCCTCCTCACTGCAGGAGCGTCTCTGGGTTATATTTAAGTGCTTCTGAGTCATCGAGAGCCGATTCCTTCTCCTCTCGGCCACCCACCCTCCCCGCTCCCAAATGGCAGTGGGAATTCAGGGTTTATGGCTGAGTTACCCTGGAGCTCAGAGTGGATCTCTGCACAGCTTTGGCGGG
>NW_006780945.1:3622396-3630942 GCF_000442215.2 Lipotes vexillifer
CCGTTTGGGGGGGGGGGGTGGTGGGTCTCATTGCTAGTCTTGGACATAAGCACCCACGGACCCAATGGTTGCAGCGAAACCCCCGCCCAAGGACGCTCTGAGGCCCAGGGTACCCTCCCCCTGCCCCCTACTCCTTCCTGGGACATTTATTTGAATCCCACCGGGGAACTGGTTACTGTGGGATATTTATTTGTTTAAACATGGGTGGTTCCTACAGAGGAGGGTGTCAGGTTTCAAGGGTGGAGGAACAGTTGCAAACAGAGAGTGGGTGGTCTGGACATGAATCACGCCGGGGTGGGGGTCAGAGGACCCAGGCCTTTTTAGGTTTGTAGGTGAAAATGCTGAGTGACTATTGCCTCATTCTTGGCCCTTTTATCTTGTTATGTAAGACAGAGCGACTTGGTGTGGTTGGGTGGTGTTCAGACTCTGGGACAGCCTTTTGGTAGATTGTTGAAAAGAGTATTTGGAAATCACTGGGCAATGACTGGGCAGTCACTCTGATTAATTTATCCTGAGGGCTTTGATGACTATCTGAGTGCCTCGGGGAGGATCAGAACGGTGCAGGCTGGTTCTAACCGCAGCCCCACCTCTAAGATTCTGAAACGTTCTTAAGGGCTAGTGCACTATTGGAATAGCAGAGCCTCTCTCCTAAAACCGCTTGAGTTGTTGACTAGAATGAATGGTCCTGCCTTGTGTCCTGGGGCCAGCCTCCTTTCCCGGTTACACTAGCAGAAACATATCTCTGATAAGTTTTGGGGTTCACATCAGCCCCGAATGACAGAGTTTGGAGTTTTGTATTCGGCAGGTAACGGTCCAAGTAAACCCAAGATGGAGGGCAAACCAGAGGTATAGTTGAGATCAGTGCTCTCTGGTCCATGGTTTTCCAAAAACCTGGAAGAAGCAGCAATAGAGCGCGTTGTCCTTAAGCCTCTTCCATAGCTTCTCAGCTACAGAATTGGAAAGTGCAGAGGAAGGCTATTAGTCTCCAGAGATGCACTGCTGAAAAGATCCAGTGTTTTGCCAGGAGATGCTTTTTGGAGGGAAAGCACCAGGGGAGGTTCTGGAGCATGCAGTGACTAACAGAGTTAAATACAAGAGATCTGGTAGAGATAATAGTGAGTGACTGTCTTCTAACGTCCTACCAAGGGAAAAAGGAGATGGGATTCATGGAGCAATGTGGAATTAGATCAAACACCAGAAATCATCTCGTAATTCTGAAAGAGAGAGCGCCGAGAGAGGCTGCAGTATCCCTTTTTTAAAATTAGGAGGGAGAGGAATGCTTTTTACCAAGTCTTAAGTACTGTTCTTTCTGGACAGAGAAGACTGTCCCTAGATGAATAGCCTCATCAAGGAAACCTTGTTAAAAATTAGCGATGCCATGTACATGCTGAAATATTCAGGGCTGAAGGGGCCTGCTGTCTGCATTTTACCTTGGCATATGTTTAAAAAGTAAGATGGGTCGATGGATGGATAAATGCATAGATATGTGATGAAACATAGTGGCATCTTGACGTCACAGAGTCTAGGTGGGTATGCAGGTATAACATTTCTATGTGTTTGAACGCTTTCAAATGAAATATTGGAGGAAGGTACTAAGCCCTGGGCCACCCATGGTAATTCGGATTCAGTGAGTTGGTGATGAGGTCTAGGAATGTTCTGAGCTTTGCAAGGGATTCTGATAATGAGTCAAGTCTGTTGGGGCCCATGTGGAATAGATTGGTTTTCCTCAAACTTGGATATGCACAGGAAACCCCTGGAGATTCTGTCAAATGCAGGGTCTGATCCAGCAGGTCTGGAGTGGGGCCTGAGTCTACATTTCTCACAAGCTCCCAGGTGATGCTGAGGCTGCCCGTGCCTGGACCATACCCTGGGCAAGAAGGAAGAGAGAACACTTCCGTGTTCTCTGCGTCCGAGTAGTCCAGTGGGTCTCAGCTTGGGTAGCTTTAAAATAAACTGGATGGCTGGGAGTGCGGGGGTCTCACCCCCAGAGATTCTGGTGAATTGGCCCGGGCTGCAGCATGGGCAATGAGATTGAAAACCCCTCAGATGATTCTAATGTGCAAGCGCTGATTTCATGTCAGGAAGGGAATCGATGGAATATTAAATTTCAGGAAATGAACTTTCGCACAGAAAGACGCTGCGGACCCTCATCACCCATGTGTGCAGAGGCTTTTCCAACCACGAAAGACTCAAAGCCACCCACCTCCTTTCCCTCATGATGAGAATGACTGACAGCCAGCATTGATTGAGTGTCAGGCGATTTTTGTTAGTCCGTTTCATCATCACAGTACCCCATGAGGCAGGCGTTAGTATCCTATCTTAAAGATGGGGAATTGAGCTTGATTGAGTTCAGTGACTGGCCCAAGGTAACACAGCTAATAAATAAGACTTGGGCGGAGGTATGAACTAGGTCCGCCTGGCTTCAAAGGCCATACTCTTTAACTATCATATTACTCTGTTGTCCACATGATCTTTGCCAAGAAATTAGAAAACTATAGCCCGTGGGCAGGTCAGGTCTGGCCAGCTGCCTGTTTTTATAAATAAAGTTTTATTGGAACACAGCCCCGCCTCTTCATCTATGTATTGTCTGCATCTGCTTTCATGCTATAATGGCAGAGTTGAGCATTTGCAACGGAGACCCCGGGGCCTGCAAAGCCGAAAATATTTATCTCTGGCCCCTGACAGAAAAGAGTTGGGTGACCCTCGATGGATTGGTGAGACAGCTAGCACAGAGCCGGGGAGCAATACTTGGCTGTGCTCCGAGCAGAAGGAATAACCCATGGAGAATGAACTTGAACTCACGGTCCCTGTAGCTCTGGTTTCTGCTGACGTTTTACTTCCATCTCGTGGCCTGCGTTTTACTCCAAAAGGGTTACAACTTGCTTCCTTGGAACAGATTTTATTTTCATGCCAAAAGTTTTGATCTGTTTTAAGAACAAGAGGTCTTGCTCCCAAAGCCAGGGCTGTCACAGGGCTCCCTGCAGAGTGGGGCAAGGGAGACCAGATGCCTGCCACCTTCTGTGGCAGCACGGTGGGAGGCTTGCATGGAAACGCCTGGAGCCCTGTGGCTCCTCAGAGGCAGCAAGAGGCTTCCGTCCCTTCCCACCAGCCATCCACCGAGAAACCCTATCAAGAGGTCAGGAGGGAAGAGAGAGGGAGGAAATGCCAATCAATCCATCAAAGCCCCACCCTCCTGTGGCTTCCAGCCGGTTAGCTGGGCCTGAGCATCCTTGACCCGTGGGGCAGGGTGGGGGGGTGGGGGTGGGGGGAGGCATGAAGGGAAAGTGCATTTGGTAATGATTCTAGATTTCCTCTTTGGTTCCTGGGGTGGGGTGGGGGGAGTTGGGCTATGCTAGCTCCTAGTCTATGTGGACTCTTGCACATTGCATTCTTTCTTTTCTCCCGGTTGTTGTTTGTTTGTTTTTTCTCTTTACTACTTTTCTTCCTCTGAGGTTTGTTTGCATTTTTTCGTTGTTGATTGGTGTGAGGAGGGCCTCCTTTGGGAAAATTGGTGGAAAAGGAGAGGTGAGGGGCAAGGAGAGGCCAGGATACCCTGCCTGGATTCCTGGGGCATCGGCCTGGGTACCACAGAAATTTTGTCCCCCCTGGACAGACATAGTAGGAAAGCTGTAAAGAATCTGTTTAGGTAGACAAACATTATGTAGTGCTTACTGTGTGCATGGGATACAAAGGCACACAAAAAAGTCCCGTCTCCTCCTGTAAGAGGTCAAAGATGAGAGAGAGAGAGTTCAAAGTAGCTTGATGAACTCAATGGAATAAGTAGGTAGGATGGAGATGGGGTGTATGGGGAGGGGCTCAGGAATCCTTTAGCTCAGTTTTCTCTTCCAAACAAGACTGAGCCTTAGTCTCGGAGATGCGGGGGGCACCTCTCACCAAATGACTGTCAGAGCTAATAAGACCAGACATCACTGCGAAGTCCCTGGTACAACTGCCCGGTGTTACTGGGCAGGTGGACCATTTGCTGCTCCCTTGGATACAAGCCTTAGGCCGGGAGCTCTGGGGCTGGAATCCTGGGGCTGCTTTGGCCTCGGGGAGGCTGAGGCTCCGGGGAGCACAGAGGTGATCTGCCTTCTTTTCATTAAATAAGGACTTTGATCCCTCCAACGAGCAGAAAAGAGAGTCCTCCCTTTTCAGCACCTTCTAATATCCTCCCTGCTGGCTGTGCTGGCCCCGCTGTCACCTCACCTTGAAGGAGAAAGGATGTGTTTCCAGCTGGGCCCTTTCTCTTCCCGGTTTGAACTGGGAGTGAGCGAAGCTCAGGAAACAGATTGTAGCCACAGGGCTCCGGCTGCACCTGAGAGCATCAGGTGGAGGGGAGGGGAGGTGGAGAGACACAGGGTCCTCGGTGCCACCCGCTTTGCCCAGCTGGCCTTTGCTGCTGGAGCTCCAGGCTGGGGGTTCGTTGTGGTGGAGCCAGGGATGATGGTCCAGCAGCTATAGGACTGCAACTTGGCCTGCCCTGCGGCACTCCATCCCTTCTTAAAGCCCCTTACAGGGCCAAGCTGCCTGCATGCACCAGTCAGCTGTGCCTCTGGGTTTTCAAGATGGACGTGGGCCGGGAGGGGATGGGGACCCCTTTGTCATTCCCGCCCTTTCTCTCCTATCCCCTCTTACGCATTGTTCTGAGAGCTAAGTGGTAAAAAAAAAAAAAGTCTTGGGCAAGATGACATGATATTGGTGCTTTCGATTTGTGTGTGAACTCTCCACCTGGAGTTTCTTTCAGAGTTGCTAAAACCTGGCGGTCTATGAACTCTCTGAACTGAGGTGAGGGCAGAAAAATAAACAGGGTGCTCGTGTGATGAAAAGCTAACGCCAGCTCAGAACTCCCATCCGGGCTGAGCACACCCGGGAGCCTTTTGAAAACCGCCACTCCTGACAGCAGTTCCCCAGACAAATGGCTGGCAGTGGCGGCTGTGTGCTCGGCTTCCCCCCCAGAAAGAGGACAGCAATGCTGGGTGCAGAAGAATCTTCTAGAAATGCTGCAGGGTTCACCCAGAAATGAAAGGATCTCAGTAAGGAAATGGACTGCTCGTCGCTTTCTAATCTATCAGCTTAGTTTCTCTGAATTTTCCATCTACAGAGACCCATTCGTGGTCCCAACCTTGCAGAGAGAAGAATGCTACATTTTATCATTTTACCAGGTAAATATTCTTTTTGACATGTGAATAATTACCTCCCAGTGTATCTCTTTGGAAAATGCACATGCATATATGTACACATGTATGTATGTGTGTGTGTGTGTGTATATATATATATATATATATATATATATATATATATATGCATACTTTTGTGTACATACATACAACGTATAAAGAATTTTACAAGAGAGCAAAGGCCCTACGTACAATAGTAGCTGGACCTCCAAGACGTACACCCTGTGCCTGAAAGGGTGACCAACATGTCCCAGTTTGCCGGGGACTGTCCTGATTTTAAAACCGAAAGTTCCACATCCCCAGAGCCCCCGGGGCTGGGGCAAATTGGGAAGGCTGGTTGCGGCAGAGCCATGTGAAGTCCACCGTCTCAAATCCTCATGATGACGCTGTGAATGAGATGGTGTCTTTGCAGGGAAGGAAAGCGAGCTGGAGGTGTTGACGGAGCCGCCCAAGTTCACTGCCTGAGTCTGGGACTGAGGCAAGTCTTGCACTTGGGTCTACCATCGACGCCGTGCATTTTATGTAGGAGCACCTTGGATGGTGCAAATACAAACAGGGAGAGCTCTGCGCAAGGTCAGGATGAGGGACAGTGGTTTCTGGGGTTGGAACTAATCAGCCTTCAAAAGGGAGGGAGGGGCCCGGAAAGGAGAGTGTTCCGAGGTGGGGTCTCCTGCCCGCGGCTCTGGCAGCTCAAAGGTCTCCAGCCTGGGTGCCTGAGGAAGACCAAGGACTTGCCTGGGGTCAGGTTAACCTTCAGGATGGAAGCCAACCTCCCTACGCGTGAAACCCCTCTACCTGGGCTAGTGCTTTTAGCCCTTTCCCTGTGGCCTGAGTCCATTAAGGTGGCATCGGAGGGAAGGAGACGGGAGCAGATGGGGATTTGCTGGCCGCACGACCTGTAGAAGGAGACTGGATCCCTCTCACCCCGTCACCGCATCGCAGCCCATCCTCTCTGCTCCCCCAGAGGTGTCCAAACAGCTTCTCCGTCCTGCTCAGGGCTGCCGGGCCTCCCCAGGAGACCAGCAGCGAAACGGAGAGCTAATCACTGTTTTCTCTTCTGCAGGCCTTGTAGCTGTACCAAACTAGGCTCCCCTTCTGCAAGGACCCCAATGCTCTGCTGGTACCTGGAGGTGGCCCCGGCACGGATCTCCGTCTCCCACATTAGCATGGGCCCCCTTCCAAGACATCCTCACCCCTTGTTTCTCCGACCTCTCCCAACACACACCTGTGCTTCCCGTTTCAGGTGAGAGAAATGGGCGGCAGGGTTTCCGCAGGTCTCCTAATCGCAGGAGTTGAGCTGATAGGAAACCAGGCCAGGTCATTCCACCCACGAGGTCATGAGAGCAGGGGACCTCTTGGGAGTTTCCTGGTTTCAAAAGAAACCAGACTGAGGCCTGGGGTGTAGACTTCCTGGGGCACCGTGGTCCACGGGATAAGCCGTCATTCCAGAGAACGGGAATGCCATCACGAATCAGCCTCGGGAGAATTTCCCGGGCTGCTGTGTCCCAGTCTGAAGGGAAAAGCATAGATCTGAGCCGTGCAGCTGGGTACGGTTCCCCAGCACCCCCCGTCCCAGCCCCATCTGCCCGCATCTCGTTCCCACTGAAATAATCACAGGGTAGGCCGGGCCTGGCTGCGTCCCCATGGCAACTGCCCTAATTTCTTTTAATCCCAGCGTTCCTTCTTAACGGGACCTCCCCCCAGCCCCCTCTCCCCCCTGCAACGTGTTTTAATTGTAATAACTCCCGGGTTTTCGGGAGGTAATGACCATGTGTGGGGAGCCCGCGCTGGCCTGGCCCCATCCCCAGAGCTGCCCTCCCAGCGTGAGTTCTGGAGGGACCCAGGGCAGGCTTGGGCAGGGTCTGCCACGGGGGTCTGGGGGCCTCGGAGCTAATGAACACAAGCTGGGGAGCCTCAGCCCTGCGGGGTTGTGTCCTGAGGACATTTTATGGCACGCCTCCCCTTACCCCGCATCTGCACGCTCTGATCACACCTTGAAGGGAATCCACGGACCATTCCTCCGTTCCAGGCCCAGTCAGCCACACTGCGTCAGGGATGTGACCCTGAATGTGTGTTCAAATCACCTGCGGTCTTGTTAGGAGGCAGTTTCCAAGCCTTGGTGATGCCCAAGATCTTGCGTTTCCAGCCACCTCCCCGGGGACGTCCACACCGCCGACACTTTCAATAGCAAGAGTCCAGAGCACCCCTGTGCAACAGAACCTTCTTTGGAGCTGGAAATGCCCCATATGTACACTGTACCATCTATTAATGAGCCATTATCCACAGGAGGCTACGGAGCAGTTGAAATGCGGCTAGTGCAACTGAGGAATGGAATTTTAGATTTTATTAAACGTTCCTTCCTTTAAATTTAAACCACCACATGGAGGCTAGTGGCTGCCATATTGGAAACCACAGGAAGTTCCGCTGGTCCTTGCAGGTCCAGACCCGGCTTCAGCTGTCTCTGCAAAGGGGCAGCTTCCTGGTCATCCCGCAGCCTGAATCCGCTCCCATCCACCCTGCACTGCGGGGGCCCATCTCCTTGGTTTTGTGCACGCTGTGTTCCTCACTGGTTCCTGTCCTGCTTAAAATGGACTGCTGAGAAGTGAGCAGAAGATCCGATGGCCTGGCTTGGAAATAAGAGCCTCAGGTCTGCCCAAAGCCCAGCTTTTCTGGGAAGCCTTCCGAGCAAAACTGAGGTGTCCAGGGTCACTGTGGGCTATCAGACGCTGTCCTATGACTGGTCTCTCAATCCTAATAACAGTAAGAGACAGTTCAGGAGGTGATGCAATAATGCTGCAGAAGCCCTTAGTCTACTTTCCTTCCACCAAAGCCCTCCCGGGCCGAGCTTTCCCGTCCGCACGCTGAAATATTAGATGTTCAGCTGGGAGTCCAGCAGAAAAATATTTCTGAAATTGTGCATGTGTGTGTTTCTTTCTTCTTCTTATTCTTAATTTAATGTGCCAGACAAGCCTCCCTGTAATTAAAACCAGAAACAAGGACCAGACTTAGACAGAGATTTGGAGGCTGTAAAATTCTAGGACAGGTTTATGTAAAGCAATTAAAAAGGGAGTTAAAAATTGTTAAAAAATTAAACACTTAATTACTTTTTTTTCCTCCTCTCATTTCTGCTGAGCTGTTTTGGCCGTGGAGCTCGAAGAAAGATATAAAAAGGAGAAAGTTTTGCCTCGTTGCTGTAAATCATGTTCAGCAAATGCTTCTCTGCGTTTTGCAGCCGAACCCATCTGCTGTCAATTAGCTTAAATCATGCCTTTTCAATTAAACTGGCTTAGGGAAGTCTGGTAGCGAAACGTGTGTGTGTGTGTGTGTGTGTGTGTGTGTGTGTGTGTGTGTGTGTGTGTGTGTGTGTGT
>NW_006780945.1:3631076-3634727 GCF_000442215.2 Lipotes vexillifer
GTGTGTGTGTGTGTGTGTGTGTGTGTGTGTGTGTGTGTGTGTGTGTATGTGTGTGTGTGTGTGTGTGTGTGTGTGTGTGGAGGGCCAGCATGGTGGTTGTGGAGGATGGGAGAAAGGTGAAGCCTGATTTCAGGCTGCAAGGTGGAAATATCTTTTAAAAGGTGTGATCCTATTTTAGTGTGGCTGCAACCCGGGGCCCTTGGGGTACCCAGATGGAGGCTTCCTTGGTGCGACAGTGGGTTAAATACTAGAACAGGTAACCTGCAGAAACACATGATGGCAGAGGCCCATGAGGAAGGAGGAAGGGGGAGATGCTTTTGTCTTTCAAAAGAAAATGGACTTTCACCACCCTGAGAGGGTCTGGGCGTGGTCCTGGTGGCGGGTGAAGGAGCGTCCGGTCTCCAGGGACCTTACTTGAGAATCTGTGTCTGACACTGTGTTCCTTTTAGAGTCCCCCAAGCCCTGCGGCTCTGTGTCTTGTGTCCTGGGGGGAAGGTTGAGTAGGGTTGTGGCTCCCGCAGAGGCCAGGGCCCTTGCGTTAAGGAGCGTTCGTGCATCTTTGCGCGCGGGACCCCTCTGTGGGCTCCTGTGCCCACGCCTGGCCTCCTAACCGCTGACCATCCGCAAATTTCCCAGCTCCCGGCTCCTCCCCACGTTTTTATCAGGTGGGGCTGCCTAAGGGACTAGGCGACATCCAGGGTGGGAGTCTGGGGATGCCTGCCTTTGGTTTCATGTGGCCTGTCTCCCTTGAAGAAGAAAAACATGTTTGCCTTTGACGCAACTGGGCTGAGGAATCTGCATGCTCTCCGCCCCGCTGTTCCCGGTGGGAGGGGCGAGAGGTGAAGTGTGTGGTCTGCTGATGAGTGTTTATTTTCAGTCACCCAGCCCTCGCCTCCTGCTAGATGCAGCTCTCTCTGCGGGACCGCCCTGAGTAGCAACCTGCCGAAAAGCCTGCTCCTTGGTTGGGGTTTAGACAAGGGGATTTGGTGAAGGAAGGTCTGGTGACAGGAGCTGGGTCTTTGACATTTGAGTTGACATTGATAGTAACAGTAATGACAATAATAGCTACAGTTTCTTGAACGCTTACAACATTCAAGCACCGGCCTAAACATTTTACCCAGAATCCCTCCTTTCATCCTCACTGTGAAGCTCTGAGGGTGGACCATCCATAGTTCTATTCTGCATATGAAGAAATTAAGGCACAGAGAAGTTAAGACATTTGCCTGAAGTCACACAGCTTGTAAGTGCAGAACCGGGTTTTGAACTCGGGCTACATGCTCTTGACTCTACACTGTACTGCCTCTTAGAGGGAGGGAGCCTCTGAGAATTTCCATGCTGTGTGCTTCTGTGCTCCTGGGTTGGGGCTTAGGCGAGGATGTCTGGAGGCCACCATCAGATCAGTTTGTTGACGGTCTTGGGTATGAAGAACGGAGTTCGACTCTGGAGTTGGGCACAGCTGGATTTGCATCCTAGCTGTGCCACCTGCCGCTTAGGTAACCACCAGCCAATCACATATTGTCTTGGCCCACCTGTGAAAGGCGTCAAGCCCAGCCTCGCTGGAAGGGCGAGGTTTCACATGCGCTGAGTGTGCCCGGCGTGGAGAAGATACTCCATAAACCTCGCGCTCTTTGCTTTCCTTCCTGGTGGCCTGAATCCATGAAGCTTGACCTGGTTTCTTCCTGGCTCTTTCATTTCCTGCAGGATACGGTTTCAGGTCTCTTCCAAGTGATTCACTCTAAACAAGACGCGGGTGTGACGCTGTCCGCAGAGCAGGCCGGGGTGCCCATCCAGGGACTCTGGCTACGCTGAGCCTTCCTCCCCTCAGGAAAGGCCCCCCCCTCCGGTCCCCGAGGGGCCCTGCCCTTTGTGGCAGCCGGAAGGAGAAGCTGAGGCCAGCTGAACTCCTGTTCTCTGTCCACAGCTCCTTGGGGCCCGCCTGGCGCCCCAGCGGTTGGGCCGAGCAGGGAAGGGCGGCTGGCTTGGCTCCAGAGCAGCCCGGCAGGCCCGGCCATGCAGGCGGTGCTCGCTCAGAGCCCCTTTAATCCGATGGCGGAGTGCGGTGATCCGTGACCAGGGCTTCCAGGAGCCTCCTGAGCCAGGCACCAGCGTTCCCACCCGCCTCCGAGGGTGGTGGAGAGGTTGTCGCCTGGCTCCACGGAGCTGGCAGGAGGTGGGCGGTGGAGCCGGGGGCTAGAGGCTCCAGGTGGATGCACACAGGTCCCCTGGGAGGTCCCCTCTAGGTCATGGGAAGGGGGTTCCGAGCTGACAGTGGGGAGGGGCGCCCGGTGAACACAGGATGGACGTGCTAGGGGAGCCCACTGAGCGGGTGCCGCTTCTGCCCCTCTCCCCTGACCTCCGGACAGTTTGAAAAGCTTTCCTATGCAACAGCAGTCGGGCGGGGTGGAAGAGGGGCTTTTGTCCAGAGGCCAGACCATGGGGGTGGAGAGCAGGGTGGCGGGGAGTCAGAGAAGCCAGGCTGCGACCTCAGCGCAGTCACTGGGCTGTTTGACCGCAAGCAGGTTACTCAGCCTCTCTGAGCCTCCGTTCCTCTAGTACAGCACCTGGCACATATAACAAGCAGGGAGGAAATTGCTCTGTAATGTCCTTCCTCCTCCCCTCAAGTAATTCTGTGGTTTTCACCCCCTGCCCGCTGTGGTTCTCCCAGACCCTCTGCTGTCAGACCTCATCCCACGGGACCCTGCTGGAGCCCAGAGACCAGGCTGCGTCTGCCCCTCCCCTGGAAGGAGCCAGGTCGGGCCAACACGCTCCCGGCCTGCAGGTAGTCCCAGGATGGGGTAGAAATTCAGCTTGGAGCCGCTGGTCACACGTTCCTGGCAGCCAGCTGGGAGGTGGCCCTCGTCCCTGTGCACAGACACAGCTGGCCTTAACGTGATTGTGGAGAGAAGCCTGGCGTCTGGAATAGCACGGCTGCCACTGAGGTTTGTGCCGTGTCTCATCACCTGGGAAGCTTGCCAAGCCAAATCGGCATCTCACTCTCCAGGGGCCTGGACAGCCCAAGTTTGGTGGCTTATCTGTGGGTCCTCATCTCCCCCACCACCCCCAAAGGCCACTGGTTCTGAGTAGCCCACTTCTGGGGTCCATCCTTCCGGCCACCCCCCTGCCTTCATGAGGAAGGCTCTCATCAGAACATTCCCTGCTGCCGCAGCTTCCAGGTCCTAGAGAAACTTTGCCGCCAACCTGGGAGATAGGACAGACCAGGTACTGACTTGGGGGCAGGGGTCCCTGGAGACCCTGGCAATATTCCCGGGAGATTGCACCTACTGGTGTGAATGTGGATAAGAGTTTTTGCCCGGTTGGGTTGGTCCCAAATGACCCAGCAGAGCCCTGACTGGAGACAGAATCTGATCCAGGTTTTATGATTCTATTCCAGCATCACCTCCTCCAGGGAGCCTTCCCTGAGTTATACACATTTAAACAAATTTTTTCCCTGGGTTTACAGTTTGCCCTGTGCTCCCCCACATCATATGAATCAGTTTGAATAGTAATTGTTTCTTTATCTGTTTGGTCCCCTAGGCCATGAACTCTGCAAAGGTACGAGCTGTATCCCAGGTGCCTGACACAAGCCTTGGCTCTCCAGGGAAGCTCAACAAATGCCTATGGAATGATATATGGGGGGGGGGGGGGCAGGGG
>NW_006780945.1:3634823-3636468 GCF_000442215.2 Lipotes vexillifer
GGGGGGGGGGGGGATCAGGGGGAGAAGTCACTATGGTGGACACAACAGGGCTTTTAGAGATGAACCAGTACCCAGAATGTCCTCAAGAAGCTCACCTCCTAATGGGCAGAGTCCTGTGTTGGGCTGCCTGGGTCTTAGGTGTCTGGGAGACTTACCTGTGATGGGGGGAATAAGGTGGCAGAGCACGCAGCAGTCTTGCTCTGAGAGATGCTCCTGCCACCCCGACGTGAGCAGCTGGCGTAGCAGTAGAAGCCGCGTGGTAGGATGAATGCCCGGTGTCTAAAGCATAGAGAGAATGGGGTTTAGTCTGGCCAGAAGGCAGCTCTACCCACAAGCTCAGGAAAGCAGGAGCGTAGTGGGTGGGAGGGGCACTGGGCTGTGGTGAGGCTGCACCTTCCAGGACAGCTGGCCTCCTGCAGAGGACAAAAATGAGAAGCCTGGTTTCAGTTACTGGGCCTTAGATGTCCAAACACTATTTTGGAATCAAGAGCGTGGGTAGTTTGAGGCCCTCCTCCAGCAGGCCTGAGTCTCCAGCTTTTGTTCTGGCTTTTGTTTTTCTGTATCCTGACCTGGAAGATGTGCACTGGTATCTCTTTTAGGAGGCTCAGAACATGGGTGATAGCCATTGGCAACAGCCCCAAAAAACACTATCCTTGGGACCAGAGGCCCTGGGCTGATGAAGGCTTTGGCATCGCTGGGTGGCTTTGGGGGAGTGGCTTAACTGTCCTGAGCCTCAGCTATTTATTGCAGTGGAAGCATTCTGCCTCATGTAGCTCCCAGAGTTGACATGGCGCTTAGGTCAGAGGATAGATGTTCGAAAGTATCTTCCAAAGCAAATACTCTAAAAAGCGTCAGGTGCTGTTGGTATGCGTTTGAAGCGGTGGTTAGCCGGGCTCATGTGACCTCAGCCCTGACACCACCCTGCCCTGCCCCCAACCATCACCTCTAGCTGGGTTCTCTGGAACCTTCTCTAAATCAGGGAGTTGGTTTTGCCTGTTTGTCTTGGCTTCTGACACAGACAAAGCCTCATGAGCTGCAGAGTGTCCTGGCAGTGGGGTCAATGCCCAGGATGCCTGGCCCGGACACTGCCTCCAGGAGGTCGGGGCTCTCGTGACCGGTGACACCGCATGTGATTTCTCTGCAGAAAGTGGGTGGACGTGGGGTTTGGCAAAAGCTTTCTGTGCCTTCAGCCCTTCCAGCTTCTCCTGGAAAAAGCCTGGTCCGTGTCCCTAGGCGCGAAATAGTCCCTTTGAGCGGGGCCAGGTTACTGCTGAACATGTGACAAAGCCCGTTTGCTAGATTGTTCCGCCCTTGCTCCGATCATTGTGAAATACCAGCGTGTCCTCAAGGCCATCCGACTTAGCCCAAATCCTTAATTTTACAGTATTTTAAATCCTTAATTTAGACTATTTATAAAGAAATATCATTTTATACATTTGACTTTAAAAAAATTTTTATTTAGGGCTTCCCTGGTGGCGCAGTGGTTGAGAGTCCACCTGCTGATGCAGGGGACGTGGGTTCTTGCCCCGGTCCGGGAAGATACCACATGCCGTGGAGCGGCTGGGCCCGTGAGCCATGGCCGCTGGGCCTGCGCATCCGGAGCCTGTGCTCTGCAACGGGAGAGGCCACAACAGTGAGAGGCCTG
>NW_006780945.1:3636562-3666840 GCF_000442215.2 Lipotes vexillifer
CTCTTCGTTGCAGTGTGCGGGCTTCTCACTGTGGTGGCTTCTCTTGTTGTGGAGCACGGGCTCTAGGCATGCGGGCTTCAGCAGTTGTGGCGGGTGGGCTCAGTAGTTGTGGCGCACGGGCTTAGTTGCTCCACGGTGTATGGGGTCATCCTGCACTGGTACTCGAACCCGGCGTGTGGGGTCATCCTGCACTGGTACTCGAACCCGGCGTGTGGGGTCATCCTGCACTGGTACTCTGTGTTAGCAGGCAGATTCTTAACCACTGCACCACCGGGGAAGTCCTATTCGTTCTACTTGATGGTAAAACCTAAAAGCCAAGATACTGGAGAAGTTAATGAGTAAATGAATGTAAAAATCACCAAGAACAACTGGCTTATGTTTCATCCCAGGGACCAAGAAGTATGAACTTGGATGCGAAATGTAGTGCAGCAGAGGGATAATAAGGTGAGACTCTCAAATCCACGGACAGTTTCAGATCTTAACAGTTCCCAAGCTTTCTCACTTCTGGAGGCTCCACCCTACATCTCATCAAAAGAGTTAAAATGCAACTACACCCCACATTACATATACTTTTACGGGAAAAAAAGAATGAGGAGACTTCTATGATTTTTTTCTAACTTGGAGATCTCAGAAAAAAAGATCTGTTCTTGTGATTTAAGCTTTATATATTCATTAATAACTATTTGAGAATTGAGTTAAATTACCACTGGCCAGTTAACAATGTTATTTTGTAGATGCTTGACTAAACATTTGGTAAAGACAGTTTTCATAGTTCTTTATATTCTGAAGCCAGTGTTTTTTGTTTTGTTTTTTTTTTCTTTTCTTTCAAATGTTTCCATGGGCCCATGAAAAGTCTGTAGATTTTAATCACTGTTCCTATATTGCCTTAAAAAAGGAAAGTCTTACTGGAGTCAGAGCTTAAGTATGATTCCTGGCTAAGTGTCACTCACTGTGACCAGTCCAGGCCTCACTAGCTCCATCTGTTAATGGGGCTAATTCTCTCTCAGTGTTTCATATGATTGTTTTGACAGATAAGCTAAGATAATGAACGAAAGCACATAGCCCAGTGCCTGACTCTTCCATAGAAGGTTGGCTGGTTAAATATTATATGTTAGCATTAAAACTCAAGTCCACAGAAGACACATGATTTTCTCCTAGTCTCCAGTAAGTTCCTAAAAACCGAAAAATTTTTTTTTAAAGGTAATTAACAGGGATTTCATTCATTAAGAATTCAGAATAATTTCACCATGTTTTAGATTTACCTTTAAACTTTGTATGATAAAAAGTTGAGTCCAGGGAATTAATGATAGAAACAGTAGTTGATGGAGAGGGGGAGGTTTTTGGTCTACTTGAGGCAAGGAGCTTTCCAAGACCTTAGAAACAGCTGTTTGGAAACAATTGTGTGTTAATTAGGGAGGATTCTTATCAGATCCCACAGAACCTCTTCTTGGCTGTGCCTTTCTAGGCCATGTACTCTAGCTGAAAATAGTATCAACATCCCTATTTTTGGCGGCTTTCTGTAACTGAAGGCTTTCTCTCATTCAGACCAGTCTTCCTCCCTGAGTTTGACCTTGGGAGCTGTGTGGAGGTTGACCTTGATGGGTAGTGTCATGGGAGACCCCCGGAGGCCACCTCCAAGCATGTGATGAACACACACAGGACATGAGTCACACCTGAATGACTCCAGGTAGTTTACCCAACGTGATATTTGGCAGTCATAGTTCTTATCTTTCTAATTGGAAGGGCAAAGAGGTAGGTTGATGGATGGGAAGCTGCAAGCTGGAAAGTACGTGGGCATTTCAGAGGATGTACTAACAGCCACTTGGCACGACTTTAGCAGGGTTGTTTTCTGTTTCAAGGCCACGTGCCTCGGTCTTTTCTTGGTATATGGGGTGCACGTGATATTCATGATGGTGTAGGAAGCCCTGGGATTCAGGACACCTAACTTTCAGCTTGAATTCTGTTAATAGTAAGTCACCATGACTGTGGATTACCTAGGGTTTATAGCATATTGAATTTGATAAGAATGATACATTGGGGGAAATTAGATACTTTCCCAGAGCAAGCTCTAAATAAACGAAGTTTCACTTGACTTTACTGGCTGGTTAAAAGAGTAAACGTGAGCTTGAATACAGTCTTGTTTGGCGGATTCCCAGATGGTTTCAAATCGTCGTCTTGCTCTTGGTCTCCATGCTCGTCTAAATTTTTATCAGTGACCTGACAAAAGATCAAGACAGTCCTACGATGCCACTAGGAGTGAAGCCGTATATGATGGATGCCAGCGTTAGGATCCCTGATACTCTCCACGGACCCAAATGCTCAGCCAAACCCAACAAGATGGAAGACTTTCAACTATTGCTCTTCAGTTTCATGTGGTCTCAAAATTCAGAAGCACAAGAACTAGATTAGAGAGCCCTCCATTGGCAGCAGTTCACATGAAAGAGATCTGGGGGTTTTAGTCGACCACAAGCCTAATTTGATCCAACAGTGTGACTGTTGCTAAAAATGTTAAAAATGCTGGTAGGCTGCCTTAATAGACATATGGTGTCCAGATCCACAAAGGTGACGCTACAGGGTCTCCTGGCCTGAGCAGGCCATGTCTAGAGGAGTATGTTTAATCCTAAGCATCACATCTGAAGAGAAACAGAGTGACCGCTGGGGCATGCAATGGAGGTAGAGTTGAAGACATTGACCTGGAAGAAGTGGTGTCGTAGAGACCCACTAGATGCTCTCCATCTCACAGTCTCTTCCCAGGCACATTGGAAATCAGCATTTACCAGCCTCCCCTGTGGTTACTTTGGGCCTTTGTCTGACTAGCTTCTGGGTGACGGCATATGGGTACAGTGGATACACTCCATTTCCAGTGCCCTGTAAAGTGTCCTCCTGATGTTATCCATGAGCTTGCTTTTTTCCTTCACTGTCCCCAAGAGTACGACAGAACAAGGTCGAGGGAGCTGGGCACCCGCAATCATCGGAAATCCCACTCGGAAGGTAGGTTTCCCATCCAACATTCATTCGGACTATGACAAGAATGAAAAAGAAAACTTTTTTGTGTTAAATCACTGAGATTTGGGGCGTGTTTTGTTACAGCAGCCAGCATTCACTATGCCAATTATTCTAAGACAGCTGTGGGAGAGCATCCAAGGGAGAAAGTGATGGTCATGCACTAAGACTATGTGTGGCAGAATCTTCCATGGAGATTCTGTCTTGTTCTCACAACTACAGGACACTTCAAAGAATGAGAAGGTGACTTTTATCCTCCTGGAAATATTCCTGGAGAAATGGCTCCTGTATAAGCAATTATCTCTCTCTTTCTAGTAATAGTTTTTTTTTTTTAAATGGTCTAATCATACTTTCCCCACTTACTAGTGATGTGACCTCCAGCAAGTTACTTGACAACTCTGTGTTTCTGTTACTTAATCCATAAAATGGCCACAAAAATAGCACTCACCTTATGGAGTTTTTGTGAGAGTTAAATGAATTAATCATACAATATACAATAATGCCAATCTGTGTGTCTTTTCTTTTTTTTTTCCTTTTTTTTCTTTTTAAGGGGCTGTTCCCAAAGAACTCTCTGCTCTGGTCCTTTATTTATTTATTTATTTTAAATTTTATGGAAGTATAGTTGATTTACAATGTTGTGTTAATTTCTGCTGTACCACAAACTGTCTCAGTTATACATATATATATATTCTTTTTCATATTATTTTCCATTATGGTTTATCACAGGATATTGAATGTAGCCCACTCAGGTCTTTAGAAGGTTGGGTGCATCAGATTCTCCACAAATGAGAAAGAGGTTTTGGTTTTTCCATAGATGATGGACTCAAGGCCTGGCCTGCCCTTCAGTGCCTTGGGTGGGGGAGGGGAGTCCTGTAGGGAATCCGGCAGGAGCCAGGCGGTGATGGGGAGGAAGGTAGATGTTCAAGGCCAGGGGTGGAGCCCCTGTTCCCTGGGGAGGACCCAGCGTGAGAAGCAGCATCTGGCTCGTAACCCTGAACCTAAGTGTTATGAACCTGAGAATGGACGCCTTATGGTGATGGAGGCCACCACCTAGAACACAAGGACCAGATCCTCCCTGTGTTCCAGGGGCCACAGAAGCCCGGGGTTGGAGAGAATATCTGAGAAGAGGGTGGGATTATCCACCCCTGGGGCAGTTCAGTGAGCAGATACGAGGTGATGATGTACTGCTGAGGGCAAGGGCCTCAGGTCCCCCCCCCAGTGACCCTGCCTCGTAAGTGCTGTGTGCCCTTGGCAAAGCCACTTAACTTCTTTGGGTATCACATTTCCCATCCTGTCAAATGAGGCTCACAATACCTGCTCTGTTATCTCCAAGAGGAGAGGATGCTAAGTGAGACTGTGGCTATGGAAGACTTTGACAAACTCACTCGTCGGTCACAAAGTGCTACCGCCTTGCAGGTCTCTCTAGTTCCGTTTTCGCTACCAAGGAAACTCCTAACCTCTTAACTTGGACTTCAGCGGTTTTAGGGGGCAAGGGGCCCCTGGGAACCGGAAGTGATGAACAAGAGGCCAAGGATGCAGGAGAAATTGTTCTTGTAAGAGCGGAGATGGACCCAGAGGTACTCCGGGGTCCTTGCCAGCCTGAGCGCTCTTCTTGGGGAGTATTTTCTGGGCACGAGTTCTTGGAGGGGCTGCCGGCATGGGGCCAGGTCGCAGCCTGTTTCGACAGCGCAGAGCTGTCCTGTAGTTCCTGGCCTCAACCAGCAGGGTGGGCGGGCGGCGGGTGCGAGGAGGAAGAAAGCGCAGGCGCCTGAGCGTCTCACATAATAATTCAGCGCTGCCTACAGCCCAGAGGTGTTTCACACGCTGCAAAGGCAGATAATGAAGCATTCTTCCAAAATGAGGGAATGCGCCTTTTCTTGACTCTCCCCCTCCCCCAAACCCTTTTTCCAATAGAATAATTAAACTGGGATTTCTGGAGGGCCTGACACCTCACCGCACTAGCAGATTCCGCGGGGAAGGGGAGGGGAGCCCTGAGCTTTGGTGGGAGGGGAGAAGCTGGCCTGGGAAGGGGCTTGGCTGGTGCCAGAGAGAGAGCTGGCCTACCGAGGAGTGCGTTGGGTCTCCGAGGGCACAGGGGAGGGGCCTGCTGATTTCTCACCAGCCCAGATGACATATGACTTCGCACGTCCCCGGGTCTCCAGGGCTGCAGCCGGCTGTGTACATTCAACATATGTTTGGTATTATCCGTGTTTTTATAACAGTAACTGTGGCCTTGAAAGGGACTAAAATTAATTAAAACGCAGCACTCTGCCACATTTCACGTTCTTAGCATAGGAATGCTTGCCTGGAAAGGACCTCCCTTGGGAGGGTCATCTTCCCATCCCCACACCTCTGCCTGGGTCTGAACCCAGGCTGGCCCTACCAGCCAGCCTTAGGAGATTGCCAGCGAGGGAGGGTCTGCAGTGCAACTCTTTCTTGGTACTTGAACTACAATAAGTAGGACAGTGCAAACATTCAGAGGTTGTGCTTGAAATGTCAGAATTACAGCGAGGAAGCCCCCATTGGTCATGTTTATCAAACTGATGTAAGCTGTCACCTGAAGGCACCTGCCGGAAAGCATCCCTCGGTTCCGAGATGCATAATTTGGCTCTGGATTTAGGGCAGGGTTTCTCAGACTCCACTTGGCACTATTGACATTTGGGACTGGATCATTCTACGCGGTGAGGGCTGTCCTCCCATTGCAGGATGTTTAGCAGCATCCCTGGCTTCTACCCACCAGCTGCCAGGAGCATCCCGCCCTCCGCCACGTGACAACCAAAAAACGTGTCCAGACATTGTCCAGTGTCCCCTGGAGGAAGGCAGAATCGCTCCTGGTTTGATCGGCTCTAATTTTGGGATCCGGATGGGGAAAGGGGCGAGGTGCCCTCTACCAGATCAACACTGAGAATCCCTTGATGGGTCTTGTCTGAGGCTCATTCTGCCATGTTTGAAAGAAGGAAATAGCTGGGGCAGAAAATTCAGAAAATCTGGGGTGGGGCCCGGGGATTTGCATTCCTAAGGTTCCCAGGAAAAGCTGAAGCTGCTAGTCTGGGAACCACCCTGGAGAACCCTGCTCTGAGGCAGGCGTCCTCACCCTCCACAGTATGTGTGTTTGCGGTCAGAAGACTCCGTGTTGGCACCGTCCTGTGCTCTGGAGGATGTTGGCAGCATCCCCGGCTTCTACCCACTAGATGCTAGTAGCACTCCCCCCAAATTGTAGACAGCAAAAATGTCCCCAGACATTGCCAGGGACAGAATTGCCTCTAGTTGAGAGCCACTGATTCAGGGAAAGGCTCCCTGGAATTTCTGCTGCGTCCCAGGTGCCCAGGCGGGAGCTGGGAGCTCTTCCACGTTTCAGGAAACCCTGCTCGCCAGCCCCACTCGGCTCCAGGGAAGCCACTGTAATCCAGGGGGGAGTGACAGGCGAGTGTGTCACCGTCAGTTCTGAGGAGGGGAGCAAGTGACTTGCTATGAATAACATCCTGAGGTCTGAGAGTGATTCACCTTTTAAAACAAAATCGAATGGGTATTCACATAGCAACACGGCTTTCACTCTTTTGCCTTCCGGTACGGTTTTCCAAGTGGCCAGAACTGGAACTATCCCCACCTGTCTCATTTCGGGCACAGCCCAGATCAGCTGGGCAGCTCTTGCTAATATGCCCCGAGTCGTGTTTCAATTACAAGGTATTGCCGCGTTTCATTGTTTCATCACAATCTGGGGTTGCCCAGGGGACCATGGCACATACAGGGCTGCCATCCTCTGGCTCCACCTACGAGAGAAGCTGGGCGCATTGGTGTGATGCACAAGGCGCTGTCGGCCCCGTTGGCTCACCTCCCATAACTCCCCCCTCGCTCACGGCTGTGCTCCAACCACAGTCGCCCCTTTCTCTACCTCTGCCACATATCTTCCTCCCCACACTGCCCGGCCTCCTTCCCCTGATGCCCCAAGCATGGCTCACTCCTCCTCTGTCATGTCTCAGCTCCAGCGTCACCTTCTCAGGGAAGGTGGGTGCCCTTGACATCGTGCTGACCTTGTCCTCCCCGCCAAGTCAACCACTATCATGTTGCCCTATTCTCTCCCCATAGCACAGGTCGTTACTTGCAACCTCCCTGGTTTGCATGCCCCCAAGTATGGGATGGGCTCCCCAGGAAGCAGATGCTACGATGGGAATAACCCCTATAAAAAGAAGGGGACGAAGCAGGCTTGGGCAGGAGGGGCCATCAGCGTGTGAAGACCTAAAAAGTCTCTGTGGCCCGTGAGGGGCACCGGAGCAGAGATGACCCACTGGAGGAACCCCTGTGGGTGGACATGGTTTGGTCCTTGCCCATCATCTTACACAGCCATTGACCAGGGGCTGCCGCAGAAGAGCATGACCTCAGCCTGGGAGCTGAAGAGGACCTTGGAGACGCTATAGTGGCTGAGGCTGTCCTTCTGGTCAGGCAGTGAGTCCTTCCTTGAAGGGGGATCTGGGCAGCTCATCTCTGGGTCTGCCCTCCTGGGCTACCACGTATGTTCTCTGGGAGCAGGGATCTCACAGATCCTTCTCACAGCTGGTCCCCATTTCCTAGAACAGAGCATCACAGATGCTCAAACAATATTATGGAAAGACAAACGTGTTTTGGGGAAGGAGAGGCAGAGAATTACCACTCAAACTATTTTTCACCTGGCAGTGCTTCCGAGGTTTTCAAAGTTAAAAAACAATCACCATGGTGGGGTATCCTGTCACCTGCCTCTTATAGGTTGGCTGGGTGACATCTCCTGAGCCTGCTGTGTAAGTCAGGGGGGAGGGAGGGTGATGAGGGGGAAAACAGCAGCCCAGGGGGATCTCAGAGGAAAAGGAAAACAGAACTACCAGGTGGGCCAAAGGCACATTCCAGGGGGCTGTGGGTGCCTGTCAGACCGGAATGGTTATCCAGTCTGGCAGAGCCCAGCACCTTGGGTGGCCAAATAAACTTCAGATATGGTGTTCCCAGAGACCGGGGTGGGTGGCGGGGAGTGTCCTCTCCTTGCTTAGCCTTTCTCCTGCCCCAGCATTTTCCTCTGCCAATGAGTCGGGCTGGGATGGGCTTGTCACCGGAGCTGCAGTCTTTTATGGGGCGTATTGAAGCCCAAGGTTCCAAGGGAGCCAGCCCCACATATGCAGCACACAGGGATGCAGGGGTATCTTCCTGGGTGGCAGAGACGCCCGTGGGGCAGGTGCCCAGGGGCTTTGGGGGTAAGGAGGGGAGGGTGTGCACTCTGGGTGCTGTGGGGAGAGGGCGGGGGGTGGGGGTCTGTCCTGGAGAGATGCCTGGCTCAGAGAGCAGGTGCGAACCTCTGTCTACAAACTCAGAAATGCAAGAACTACAACTTGATTTTCTTATAACTCCATTCCACCAGGGCATTTCAAGTTCTCCCCCCCACCCCGCACCCCGCCCTCACCTTTGTCTTTGGAGTTGCATCAGATGTCAGGGGGTGAGGCAGGCTAACTGAATGCAGTGGCACTGGGGGCTGGGAAGCATGCTCCTTCTGCATCATTTATCCACACGGGACTCCTCTGAGACTTCCAGCTATACATCAGGAGGTCTCTGGCCATTCGTTCACACTGGTCACTGCTAGGTTGTCTCTTGTTCTCAGCCAGAGACTCTCCAGGGCCACACACTTCCGGCTACTGTTCCAAGGCTCCTGGCAGCACCCCTTACCTGGTTCCCGGAATATCGACTCTCTCTGCTTGGCTTCCTTTGCTCCCCTGATTCAGGGAATCTCTCTTAGTCTTTATCTGAGAGCTGCTTTGCCCTCCCTCATCATATGTTCTCCCATACATATTTGTTGTATTTGCTATACACTTTCAAAGCCTTCTTTGAAACTCAAAAACAAGAATTTTTTATTTCCTAGTTTTTTTGCTGTATTGCCCATTCTCTAATGAGGTAGATTCAGTAGAGGCTTACTAACCGCATGAGGAAAGGCCAAGGGGTGCAAGGAAATATTGTAAGGTGCAGGCAGGAGTGTGAACATTGGTTAATACTTCAGAAACATTATCCCCACACACTTGCTTTGGGGAGCTTGTCCTGCTTCGAGCCTGCTCCCCTTCTGCCTCATCTGAACGTAGCTGGTGCCATCTTCCATCCTCGGTGGTGGCAAAAATGCAGTCAGGTACTGATGGGTGTACTGAGGTTGGTGAGCCTTTCCATTCCTTTTCATCAGCAAGCGCTTCCTTTGCAATGGCCAGACCCCCTTACATTGAGTCAGGAGGGTGGGGAAACAGACCCAGGGCTGGGAAGAGTGGCACAGCCCACAGAGCAGAAATATACAAGTGATGCCCTTTGGAAATCTCAAAAGCTATTAAATCCAGATTCAGTTTCCCTGAACCCATGTCTAGGTAGTGCACTGATGTGGACAGAGCAAGGACTCCAAGTGAGAGTGACCCAGGTTTAAATATTAGCCCTGCAAGGTAGCAGTGATCCCGGGAAATGTATTTCATTTCCCTTTTTTCTCTGTTTCCACATTTTTAAATGGGCGTCATCACTGTGAAGATAAAATACAGTGATGTTTACAAAGCCCTGAGGACAGTGTTTGGCTTGTCTATTCGTGATCAATTACTGTTTGTTCCCTTCTTTTTCCCCTAGGAAGTCCACAGATGAGAGGGCAGTTCTCATCTCTATGGGCCTGACTATTTAATGCTGAGAACACTCAGGACCCTCAACTCCCGAAAACAAAAATCAAGTAAATTCAGAGGAAGAACAGCACTTAGAGCTTTTTACCCTTTTTCTTTCTCAGCTCGGATACCTGGGAAGGTGGGTAACTGAGTATCTCATCCTGGCACAGATCTTGACATGGTGTGACTCAATCTCCAGCAATGCCCTGCATTGCTGGGGGACTTATTTCATACCTGAGAGTCTCTCACTGGTAAGATGTGTTTCCTTTTTCAGTATCAGTTTCTTCAGCTGATTGGCTCCATTCCATGTCTCATGGTTACGGGTGCCTACCCAGTAGACGTATAGCTATAACACTTTAGAAGGAAATGCATGATAAAATTCTTGCCTTTAAGTGAACTCACCATATACTGAAACCAAAAGCCTGCAGGAAAGATGGTGGGGAATGATTTTTTTTTTTTAAGCCACATCGTGATTGCGACGACAGCTTCTTCTGGGCTTAAAGCTGGGCTCTGCACCCTTCTGAAGTTAGATGATGTCTCAGCTTTTGTGCACTCTTGGTTCAAGGTCACCGCCAAGAGCCCTTATGTTCTGGAGACAAAGGAGATGCTGGGATCTTTGGGAGAGAGGAGAGCTCAGAACCCAAGGCCTTGGAGGGGCAGGACCAAACCACAATGGGGTCACTTGTATACAAGACCATCCTCTTGTTTCGATGGTATCCGGGGGCCCATAAAAAATGTGTATAGCGTATTACGTTCCTCAGATGTGAGTCTTTGGCTGAGAAATGAGGGTTCTTGGTAACATTCCTTGGGAATTGAATTGTCTTTATTCTGACTCAGGGGGCTGGGGGTTGAGCAGGGCATAGAAGGGAAAGGGGGCATTGGACTAGGTGAAAATCTCTGTCACCTATTTTTGCCTTTACCCAATAGCTACCTCTTGTCTGGAAGTGATGAACCTGTGGGTTCAACCGTGTGGATTTCAATTACCGCTCCACTGGGGAGGACAGGCAGGGGAAGTGTTAAGGATTGGTCCACTTTTGCAAAGCGCCACGTGGAAGAGGCAGTAGCTGCCTGAAAATCCCCGCAGATGCACGGCCTCTGCCCCAGTCCTTCAACGTTGGCGGTTTTCTTACTGCCAATGAGCTGATAGCTGTCACTAACGGTTACCAACCATGGGAAGGACTCAAGGCTCAGGCAGAGGTCTGGACTCATAGTCATGGAAGTTAGAGCTGGAAGGCACCTCGGCAGTAATTAGGTCCACTCAACACGCTCGTCTTACACATCAAGAAGTTAGGGAACCAGGACTGGGGTGGGAGGGTGCCCAGAGGCACAGAGCCAGTTAGTGGTAGAGAGGAAAGTAAAGGGCAGACTAATAGGTAACTGTACATCCAAATGGATGTGTGATGCTTGAGCTAAAAATCTAATTGTGAGTTTGCATGTCTTCCCTCATTAGAATAGACAACCACGCGTGTGGATTTCTCCTGTTTGCCCCCTCCCACATGCCTCACCTGTGCTCCAGGAGGCGAACCTGTATAAACTGCATCAAAAGTCTTTCTGCCTCTCTGGTTTCCACGTGGTTCTGAACAATGGTGAGTACTGGTGGAAGACAGGAGAGAGGCAGGAGAGTGGAGCTGGGGTATTCACAGGCCCCTCCCCACGCTATCCCCCTGTGCGTTCACTGGCATCTGCTCTTTCAAGGGCAGCAGCTGAGCCCCTATGGATGGTACCACCCCTCACCGCTTCCTGCACCTGCCCACACCTTGTAAAACGATCCCTTTACTAACTCGCCTCAAATTAACTAATTTGAGTGTGTCGCGCATTTCCTGCCAAGACCCTGACTGACACAATAACTGAAGGTTAACGGGAAGCATTTAAATATTGCAGTGGCATTTACTGAAGAACTCTGCTTTCACATTCCGTAAGAGTTAGCTAAGCTTTGGAGAATTTGGGGTAGCAGAGAGGATGGACGACACGGAGATAATATCAGGCACCAGTAAAATCTACCCACTTTCTTTTGTTTGTCCTGTTAGTATTATTGTTGTTGTTATTTCTATTGTTATTATAATTATACAGGTGACAATTGGCAGGTGACATTGACAGGTGACATTGCTATTGTAAACATATAAGACACTGCAAGCGTGTATAGGTTGAATGATTCAATCTCCGCTCCTGCCATGACCAGACTCACTCTTCCTCCTGCTGCCTGGTGCATTTGTTTCTAGTCTTTTTTTCCAGATATTTTTGTATCTATCCGTGTATCTGTAGATACACACAAATATAGATCTTCTAAAACAAATTTGGGCCCTGGTAGAGGCACTCTTCTGCCATTCCCCCAGCAATATCTATGGATACCTCTTTCTTTCTTAAACTGCTGCATGCCCTGGATATAAACAAGCCAATTAACCATTTTGTGGATGTGTAGGTTTTTTGTAGGTCTTCACTGTTACACACAAAATTGCAATAAGCCTTCCCATACTGACTCACACACGTGCACCCTAGAGTGGCTGTTTCCTTGGGATAGATAACCTAAACATAGAATTTGGTTAAGTTATTTATATAATTTAAATCTGGTCGATCTGCCCAACTGACCTCGATGAAAGCTGCTTCAAGAGTGCGTGAGAGTACATGTTCCTCACACTCTCCCCAACTCGGTGTAGTATCAACTCACTTAAATTTTGCCAATCAGATGGAAAATAAAAGAAATACTTTTTAAAATGTTGGTTTCTGTGATTACCACGAGGTGGAGCAGCTTTTACTGCTTTTTTCCATTTGGGTTTCTTCTGCAAATTTTCTGTTCCCTTTTCTGCACTTATGGTCTTTCTCCAGGGTGGCTGTCTTTGACCCTATGATCTTCAGCTATGGAGACAGGTAAACATAGTCCATAGTCCTTGGGCTGTTCTTTGCAGTTATTTCTAAATTCAAAGCATATGATTTTGCCAGAGACTTTCAGTGAGTGGCCAAAGAGAACCAAGATTAAGAAACGAAAGAGGAAGATCCAAATCTTAAAACATGTGGATTGCAGATCCCCTCGTATCTATTCATATAATTTTATATTCTACTTGATTGTTCAGGAGGATGGCAGAGCCTGCAAAGTGGCTTGAGAACTTCTCACGAGTGACATTGTGATGGCAAGTTTCCTGGGTCACCTTGGCCAGGCTCTAGTACCTAGTATTTAATCAAACACGAACCTGGATGTTGCTGTGAATGTATTTTATAGATGTGGTTAACATTGACTGCCATTTGACCTTAAGGAAAGGAGATCATTCTTGACAGTGTGGGTGGGGCCCTAATCCAACCAGTTGAAGACCTTCAGAGCAAAGACTGAGGTTTCTCAGAGAAGAAATTCTGTCTCAAGACTGTAGCATCAACTCCTACCTGATTTCCGGCCTGTTTGTCTGCCCTACGGATTTTAGACTTGCCAGCCCTTAACATAATTGCATGAGCCAATTCTTTAAGAAAAGTCTCTTAATATCTATGTATGTATGTATGTATGTATGTATGTATGTATATATCTATCATCTATGTATCTATTATCTATCTATCTATCATCTACGTATCTATGTATCTCTCTATTATCTATCGTCTATCTATCTATCTATCTATCTATCTATCTATCATCTATTTATATCTCTCCTATTGTTTCTGTTTCTCTGGAGACTCTGACTGAATCAGAGGTTTCTTCTCTTGCCCATGTTTAAATGTTAAGAACAGGAGACTGGCAGACCCAGAGGTTGCTGAGGCTGCAGGGTAGAAACATGTGGAGCCAGTCTGGACCATGTTCTGCTTGCTGCTTCCAGAGATATCACCCACTCTCATTCCTATGCTCTGCCCTATCCAGCCCTCAGGGTTGCTAGCTGGCTGGTCCCTGGTCCTCCTCTGTCAGCAAAAGAGCTCTCCACTCCTTTCTGGTGTCAATGAATACCATCCTCATGACAAGTCAGTTTCACTGTTTTGCAGTCCTTGCCATCTGCAGGAGAGCATACCTCAACGGTCTGCCACCTCTGACTTCTTCCAAGTCATTAGTCCTGGAAGTCTGCGCAGCTGTTTCGATTGGGTCAACTGCTGGCATTCCCCGCGGGTGACGACTTCTCCTCGAAGGTGCTTGTGGAAGGTGAGTCCTGCAGAGGCTGTATGTCAGGTTACACAAGAGGAAACGGGCCATGCTCATTCCCCCACTGACCCCTCAGAACAGACATGGCTGCTTCTCATTGCAACAAAGCGAGACGGGGAAAAAAGCGTCTTGGAAGAGGTTTGCCGCATTAAAAAAATGTCATAAAAAGAAAGCCTCTGAGGCCATGTAGCTTTGGGGTAAGGAAAAGGTGGAGACCTCGCCAGAGTAGGCCTCTGAAGCTTCCTGTTTTCAGGCAAGCGGGAAGCATAGTGCAAACATCCTTCCTCATTTATGGTCTTTGTTCTTGTTCAGCCAGTGTGCTGTTCCACAGGGTGGCCTTTCAGACGCATGCTCCCGTCTGCATTATCTGCTTCAGATCAAAAGAGAAAATGCATGAGAATGTGCTCGGAAGGCCTGGTTACCGCACACATGCCAGTTATAATCATAATCATAAACGCTCGGGCTGGGACCTCGTGGGGAATCTAGGCTTGTGTCTCTTTCCCTGAGATCTGTCTCTTCCTTGGAGCTCAGGCCGGCCACCACGTACTGCATGTAAATGTGCCAGGCACTGCGCCGAGCATGGGGGAGGGGGCACTCATTCCCCAGTGGGACCCCGAATGAACCAAGTTAGAGAATGAGAGTTTCCATTTCTCCCAGAGAGCACGGTGACCAAAGAATTCATTCATTTAGCCCCATTCGGCGTCCGCTTTTCAAATTTTGTTTGAGAAGCTGCTCCTGCCTCCTCTTCTCTCTCTCCCAAGAGTTAGAAAATCCATAACCACACCTCGCCTTTCGCCCGAGAGAGTCCCAGCTTACACTGGTTTTCCCAGCATAGTTACTAATAGCGGGTGTCCGTTCTCAAGAGTGTTCCAGTTTGGATGACAGGTTCTGTGGCCTCATTTATCTATAATCCTTCTGGGCAACCATGAAAATGTCAAGGACCTTTTCTAGGAGCTAGGCCACGGCTTGGTATAGAGGAGGGTCCTCAAAATGTTGGTTATTGAACCAATTTATCTGCTAATCTTGGAGATTGGAGGCAGGGATCTGGGAACAGATGCGTTAGGTCTCCTGGACAGAATACGCAGGAAGAGTCAGTGTCCAGAGGCGCTTGGGGGTGGCATTTGTGTGATAGGGTTGCACCGTGAAAAACTATCAGGGTTACACCGTGAAAAACCCTATCACCGAGATGCTTGAGTCAACTCAAGGTCTTCGTGGAAGAAACTGGGCTTCGGGAAGGCAGAGTTGAACAAAAAGTACAAGGAGCATCTTCTGAGCCCATTTGTGGCAATATGTTACCACACATCCAGTGGGCTGGATAGTTAGGAATATGTGTCACTTGTTTAGAATTTGGCACATAAGGAAGCATATTTGCATATGTTCTGACTCAGGACTCCTAGCAATGGGAGGTAGAGAAGAAAGGTATTATCATCCCCACTTTTTCCTTTTAAGACAAGGAAACTTTTCCAAAGTTGCACCGCTAAAGGGTGGCAGAATCCAGGGTCTGGATGAGCCCTCCCGAGCCCATTTGCTCTCTCCAGGCCATTATCCTGGAGGTAGTGTTGGAAGACTGGCCAAAGCACTTTGCGTTCCAGTGAGAGGTGTTTTGAGGTTGGGGCTCTGTGGTAGCAGTTAGTTAATACAGGGACCAGTCGGATCAGAGAAGCTCCTATGAATTGGGAAATGGTGACAAAGCTGTTTTTATAGAACTGACGTTCGGAGGGTATCCAGCCAGCTCATTTCCATTTACAACTTGCAGGCCTTCCTGCCCAGAGGAGAAACAGGGACAGGACCGCAGCCCTGTACGCAGGGGGCAGGGACAGATGCAAATGCTGTGTGCGCTGCTTGGCTACCACTACGTGATCGGGGCCACGTGAAGCCAGGGTGATTGAACTGTTGGTGACCCCTCGGAGCAAGGAGGCTAATTAGAGCTTCTCTTTCCCCCACTTCAGTCACAAGCCCCTCCTGCCCTTCCTCCTGATGGTGCAGCTGATAAGGAGGGATTGAATTTATGAAAAGCGATGAAGATGTTTGGATAAGCCTCGGGACCCAGGCAAGCCAGCCGGACGAGTCAGGGCCTGACGGAGGCAGCGGGGTTGTCTGAAAGCTTCGGAAGGAGCAGGCGAGGCAAGGCCAGGAGGAAGGGGGAGCACTGAACTTGAACGTGACACCCCGCGGGCATGGCCCTGGGTCTTGGCAATCCAGACGGAAGTGGACCTGCCGAAAAAGCTGGCTCTGCGGGGAGATTTTCAGCTCGCCCCATGCCACCTGGCAGCTGGTAGATCCTGCCACCCGTGGCTCCTGTCCCCAGAGAGAGCCGGTGTGAACCTAAGGACATAGAGCCGCTGAGTGAGGAAAGGGTGGGAGCCTAGGAAAGAACACCTCCCCTCCAGAGGTGACGTTTACACCGGTGGGAAGAATAAGGAAGGCGAAAATGTTTATCGAGCATTTACCATGTGCCAGGCACTGTGCAGCGGGCATTATATGTAGTGTCTCGCTTTATCCTTTTGTGTGAATGGTTTAGTTGTTATCGTGCCCATTGCACTGATGTAGTAAGTGAAGCTCAGAGAGGGTAGGTAACTAGCCCAAGACCACACAGCTAATACGTGATAAATCTAGAACGAAGTCGTAATTTTCTTTCTTTTTTTTTTTTTTTAAGTCTGGCGGTGAGAGGCTGGAGCCTTTCTTCTAAGTGAGCCTGCTCCAAGCCGACTGGAGCTACACAGCAGGGTGAGGGCAGGTGTGTCGGCCAGGATGGGAGGGTGAGCTCCATCTTTTATTCTGGGCTGCCTAGACTCATTCCTTGGCCGGATGGCTCCTTACCTGTCCCTCTGCATTGGTCCCCCTTGTCTTCTGCAGGTGGTTACAGGGAGAAGATGCTACCTGCCCACTTGGAACAGCCCCTCATCCTCAGTGCTGGCTATGGAAGCACCAGCTTCTAAGGTCTTTGGAGGGAAATGTCCCAACACCTGCCTAACCCCAAACGCCCAAGCCCTCTGTCATGGAGGAGCCTCGGGGTCCTGTGGCCACCTGGTCTCCTGGTCTCGTCCACGTGTGCCCCGCCTGAGAACCACGGCTGCCTGTAACTATGTTTCTCCTGGCTGCCACCCACCCACACTGAACCTGTGATTCACGGGGAGTTGATGGAAGCTGAGTAGCTGTCTTGGGTGTGCAAAATGAGCTGTGTTCCTGAGGTCAGGGGTGGGGGTGGGAGGAAGGCGGGCTGGCTAGCATAAGTGTAGTGTTCTGTGGGATGAATGTGTCACTTGTATCTGAATTAAGGGAGACCTCTGATCCCAGCATCCTCGGGAAGGAGTAAGGGCATCCTTGGCAGGGTTTCCCTAACTCGGTTCTGGATTCTGACTTTCTCCTGCCTCCCAGAGGCCAGCCTCAAAGAGTGGAGATGAAGAAGCATCGTCTGCTGAGTTAGCTCCTCCCCTCTGGAGGCTCCTCCCCAAATGCGCCCCCAGCCCCACACATTTATTTTTAATCATAACAAAGACTCAAACTTTTTTTATTTTATTTTTTTTTTTAATTTTTATTTTTTGCGGTACGCGGGCCTCTCACCGTCGTGGCCTCTCCCGTCGTGGAGCACAGGCTCCGGACGCGCAGGCTCAGCGGCCGTGGCTCACGGGCCCAGCCGCTCCGCGGCACGTGGGATCTTCCCGGACCGGGGCACGAACCCGCGTCCCCTGCATCGGCAGGCGGACTCCCAACCACTGCGCCACCAGGGAAGCCCTCAAACTTTTGTTTAATTTAATTTTTATTTTGTATTGGAGTATAGTTGTTTTACAACGTTGTGTTAGTTTCAGGGGTCCAGCAAAGCGATTCAGTTATCCATATACCTATATCCAATCTGTTTCAGATTCTTTCCCCATAGAGGTTATGACAGAATATTGAGTAGAGCTCCCTGTGCTCTACAGCAGGTCCTTGTGGATTATCTGTTTTATATATAGTAGCGTGTATATGTTAATCCCAAATTCATAATTTATCTCTCCCGATTCCATAGCTTGCTCATCACTGCAGATTCCAAAGTCACATGTACTGCATTATTTTCAACCCTAGATTTTCCACGAAATTTCCCTTCCGTTGGGAATCCCTTGTCAGCAAGAAGGCAAAGCTATGATCCCAGCAATTAAGGCTAGGACCGTTCAGTGTGGTCTGGTCTGATCCAGCTGGGGCTGGGAGGTAGTAAGAAAGAATAAAGCCAGAGTGGAAGAAATGTCTGTGCATTTTGATACAAAGTACTGTCCATTCTGGTTAAATGCAAGGCACGATATAGAAATCAGCCTGGGTCATTTAAGTTAACAGTTCACACTTAGTTTTAATATTGGTCATGGTGCCCGAGACTCATTTCATTAGCATCAGTTTAACAGTTGGATACATGGGCCAGGGGTAATATTAATGATTACTTGTTAGTTAAGTGGACATGGAGCTTTTATACAAAAAGCCGGCGGCACAGACCCCCTTCCAAAGGCCAGCTCGGGCAGGCGCTACCTTGTGTGTGCTGTGCTAGGCAAGGTGCAGCCGTGGGTCTGGGAGACCTGGAGCTCCCAGGAGGACAGCTTAGAAGGATGCCCTGAACCCCAGCAGGTGTGGCTGGGCCTTGCCTGGACCTCTTCCCAGAGGGCCCCTGGAAAGGTGAGCTGCCGCCCCTTTGGGGTTGAGTCATTGTCCGAGCAAAAGAGCTTCTGCTACAGAGCCAGGGAACAACCCAGCAGGCAGCTCCCCAGGGCCCAGAAGAAATGCAGGTGGTGGCCCCTGGGCCTTCCTCTCAGGGAAGAAGCCACCTTTGCAGCCTGGGGTGGTTTTCCTTGTGTCAAGATGGGAATGCACACTGGTGATTGACGCCGACGTTTCGAGAAAGCATACAGGTTTGCTCATTCATAAAATGGAAGAACAGTGTGTTTTTAGTCCTGGCAGGGCTCTGGGGCAGCTCTCAGACCAGCGTGGCTGATTATAACCATTTCTGGAAATGCCCTGATTTGCCCGCAGGGAGAAGGCTGAAGTCGCATGGGAATGGGCCACAGATGGAGCCCGAGTGCAGGATGCCGACCCTGTGAACGGTGCCAAACTGAACTGTCAGGAAGGGTCCCAGTCCCACTGCCCCTGTGGCCCTTTTCCTCCTCCACGCCTCTTCCCAGACACTCTTCTGTCTCCAAAGTTTCCTAGTCGGGAGGCTGCGGCTGGGACTATGTGACACAAGGACAGGAGGGTGGCCTTGTGAGAACGCTGGAGGATGGGGATTCTTCCTGGCCCTGTTGGATCAGTCCGGCTGGGGGTTCTGTGGACCCTGATCTGACATTTTTGTAAAGTGGAAAACATTTATTAACATTCAAACTCCCTTCATATAAAACCATATAAAAATATTGCTCAGCCATAAAAAAGAACGAAAGAGTGCCATCTGCAGCGACATGGATGGACCTAGAGATTGTCATACTGAGTGAAGTAAGTCAGACAGAGAAAGACAAATACCGTGATATCACTTACATGTGGAATCTAAAAAAAAAACGGTGCAAGTGGACTTATTTACAAAACAGAAATAGAGTCACAGAGGTAGAAAACAAACTCATGGTCTTACCAAGGGAGGAAAGGCAGGGGAGGGATAAACTGGGAGATTGGGATTGACACATTCACACTATTATACACAAAATAGGGAACTAACAACGACCTACTGTACAGCACAGGGAACTCTACTCAATACTCTGTAATGACCTATATGGGAAAAGAATCTGAAAAAGAATATATATGTATGTATGCATAACTGAATCACTTTGTGTACACCTGAAACTAACACAACATTGTAAGTCAGCTATACCCCAATAAAAAATAATTTGAAAAAATATAAAAATTCTTAGCATTTTGATTTTATGTAAGTCTATATTTTCTACATAGTTACAATACTGTATAATTTAGCTTTTCATAATACATGGTTTAAATACATCATCAGTTCTGTCAAACATAAGCAGTGTTCTCAAATCCAATACTTGAACAATCTCCTCTGGACTTCACTCTGCAGGGCTAGAAGATGCTCTTTATTAAGAAGTATATGATCTGAGTGTTAACCATTGGTGAAGTTGAGTATTTGTTTGTTTTGGGGGGAGGGGGTACGCGGGCCTCTCACTGTTGTGGCCTCTCCCGTTGCGGAGCACAGGCTCCGGACGCGCAGGCGCAGCGGCCGTGGCTCACGGGCCCAGCCGCTCCGCGGCGTGTGGGATCTTCCCGGACCGGGGCACGAACCCGTGTCCCCTGCATCGGCAGGCGGACCCTCAACCACTGCGCCACCAGGGAAGCCCAAGTTGAGTATTTTTATACAGCATTTTCTTTTTGCTTTGATTACAACAAGACAAAATCCTTAAGGATACTGAAACTCAGTAAGCGAAGTCCAGAGACACCACTTTAGCCGATGAATCCAGTTCATACATAACACTATAGTATTAAAAACCTTAAAAAAAAAAAAAACCCTGCGAAATCTGCCGTAGTACAGTGGGAGCTGGGTTCAGGCCTCGCCCTCCCCAAGCAGCCATGTCCTAGGTTGAGCAGGTGACTCACAGAGTCAGTGTCTTCTCCGTGTAGCCTCGCCTGTGGGCCCAGTGGGCAGGTGGGCAGTCGAGAACCAGTTTTATCAGAAGCCAGAGACCATTAGTGATTTTATTGCAATGCTGCTCTGCCCCTCAGCTCTGGATGGCAGGGGCTATGAACTAGGTTTTGGTGGTGTCTTTGTAGTGAGACAACCGTGGCAGAGGAGGCCTGGGTTCCTGGAGACCCACCTGTCATTTGGGCATGCTGGATCAATTTTGCTTGACACCGTGAAAGGATCAGCATTCGGTCAGTAAAATAACCAAATCCTGCAGCTTTAGTCTACCCTCCCCCACCCCCAGCCAACTGCCTGGTACCAGCTTCATTCCGTGTCTGGCTTTGGCTTAAGGCATTTTTGCTGTCAGGAGTGCCCTTCCTTTTTCTTTCTGTCTATCTGGCTCTTGCCTAGTCTTCAGAGCCTAGCTGAAGCCCACCCCATCCAGGAAGCCTTCCTGGACTGCTCCAGCTCATATTCCCCAACAGTATTCCCCAACTATGCCACACACGTGTCCCTGTATGATAGTCATTAACAATGCTCATGAAATATTTTCAGCTGTTTGCCCACCACGCACGTGGTAAGACTGTATTTCCTGACTGGTGGCATTGGGTGGGATCATGTGACCAGTTTTGGCCAATGAGTTGTGAGCAGAAGAGACTTGTCGCTTCAAAGCTGAGCCTTCTTTTTCAACAGCTTCCGTGGTGATCAACAATATTCCAGTAGTGGCTACCCCATGAGCCTGGTCAGAGGACAGGCCAGGGCATGAAGGAGAGCCACTAGCTGACTTGTAATAGACGTGTAGCAAAAACAAAAGGTAGACCTTCGTTGTTTTTAGCCATGGAGACTTTGGCGTTATTTGTTATCTTAGCATAACCTGTACTGTTCTATTCTTATACATGATGTCTTTACAAATATTGTCCCCTCTACTTCGATTAGTGCCCCTCCTTCCACTTGGCAAATTGTTACTTATCTCCCAGAGCCCTGTTCAGGTGTCACTTCCTTGCTCATGTCTCCAGAGTTCGAGACATCCTTCTGTTTGGTCATTGAGTGTCTGCTCTATCCCAGGCTCCATGCTTGGTGCTGGAGGTTAAACACCATCGATCCAGCCAAGACCCTGCCTCCTGGAGCTTTCATGGGGAGATATTGTGTGTTTACAGCCTCGGTCTCCTTCCCTTGATATAAGTGCCATGAAGGTGGAACTCAGACTCAGCCATATTTCTGTTCTCAACACCAGCCACAGAATAGGAAATCAGCCATATTTCTATTCTCAACACCAGCCACAGAGTAGGAAATCAATAAGGATTTGCTAAAACATGGATGTCACCCCTTCCCTGGAGCGTCCCCAGCCCCGATTCATAACGCTCATGGGTAAAATTTGCACATGTTTTCATGACCCCCGTTTTGTCCCCCTCCTGGATGTGGGTCCCTTGGAAGCGTGGCTGTGCCTTATGGTTCTGTGTGTGTCAGGACCGGTGGGCAAGGGAGGCTGGACGCAGGCTGGGTGCATGGTAGGTGTTTGCAGAGAGGCCTTGCTCACAGCTCATAGGAAAGGGGGTGGAGATCATCATGAACTCATGCCAACCACGTAATTACTTGCGCAAAAAATGGTGAACCGAAACGGCGTGTGGGATCTTCCCGGACCGGGGCACGAACCCGTGTCCCCTGCATCGGCAGGCGGACCCTCAACCACTGCGCCACCAGGGAAGCCCAAGTTGAGTATTTTTATACAGCATTTTCTTTTTGCTTTGATTACAACAAGACAAAATCCTTAAGGATACTGAAACTCAGTAAGCGAAGTCCAGAGACACCACTTTAGCCGATGAATCCAGTTCATACATAACACTATATGAGTATTTTTATACAGCATTTTCTTTTTGCTTTGATTACAACAAGACAAAATCCTTAAGGATACTGAAACTCAGTAAGCGAAGTCCAGAGACACCACTTTAGCCGATGAATCCAGTTCATACATAACACTATAGTATTAAAAACCTTAAAAAAAAAAAAAACCCTGCGAAATCTGCCGTAGTACAGTGGGAGCTGGGTTCAGGCCTCGCCCTCCCCAAGCAGCCATGTCCTAGGTTGAGCAGGTGACTCACAGAGTCAGTGTCTTCTCCGTGTAGCCTCGCCTGTGGGCCCAGTGGGCAGGTGGGCAGTCGAGAACCAGTTTTATCAGAAGCCAGAGACCATTAGTGATTTTATTGCAATGCTGCTCTGCCCCTCAGCTCTGGATGGCAGGGGCTATGAACTAGGTTTTGGTGGTGTCTTTGTAGTGAGACAACCGTGGCAGAGGAGGCCTGGGTTCCTGGAGACCCACCTGTCATTTGGGCATGCTGGATCAATTTTGCTTGACACCGTGAAAGGATCAGCATTCGGTCAGTAAAATAACCAAATCCTGCAGCTTTAGTCTACCCTCCCCCACCCCCAGCCAACTGCCTGGTACCAGCTTCATTCCGTGTCTGGCTTTGGCTTAAGGCATTTTTGCTGTCAGGAGTGCCCTTCCTTTTTCTTTCTGTCTATCTGGCTCTTGCCTAGTCTTCAGAGCCTAGCTGAAGCCCACCCCATCCAGGAAGCCTTCCTGGACTGCTCCAGCTCATATTCCCCAACAGTATTCCCCAACTATGCCACACACGTGTCCCTGTATGATAGTCATTAACAATGCTCATGAAATATTTTCAGCTGTTTGCCCACCACGCACGTGGTAAGACTGTATTTCCTGACTGGTGGCATTGGGTGGGATCATGTGACCAGTTTTGGCCAATGAGTTGTGAGCAGAAGAGACTTGTCGCTTCAAAGCTGAGCCTTCTTTTTCAACAGCTTCCGTGGTGATCAACAATATTCCAGTAGTGGCTACCCCATGAGCCTGGTCAGAGGACAGGCCAGGGCATGAAGGAGAGCCACTAGCTGACTTGTAATAGACGTGTAGCAAAAACAAAAGGTAGACCTTCGTTGTTTTTAGCCATGGAGACTTTGGCGTTATTTGTTATCTTAGCATAACCTGTACTGTTCTATTCTTATACATGATGTCTTTACAAATATTGTCCCCTCTACTTCGATTAGTGCCCCTCCTTCCACTTGGCAAATTGTTACTTATCTCCCAGAGCCCTGTTCAGGTGTCACTTCCTTGCTCATGTCTCCAGAGTTCGAGACATCCTTCTGTTTGGTCATTGAGTGTCTGCTCTATCCCAGGCTCCATGCTTGGTGCTGGAGGTTAAACACCATCGATCCAGCCAAGACCCTGCCTCCTGGAGCTTTCATGGGGAGATATTGTGTGTTTACAGCCTCGGTCTCCTTCCCTTGATATAAGTGCCATGAAGGTGGAACTCAGACTCAGCCATATTTCTGTTCTCAACACCAGCCACAGAATAGGAAATCAGCCATATTTCTATTCTCAACACCAGCCACAGAGTAGGAAATCAATAAGGATTTGCTAAAACATGGATGTCACCCCTTCCCTGGAGCGTCCCCAGCCCCGATTCATAACGCTCATGGGTAAAATTTGCACATGTTTTCATGACCCCCGTTTTGTCCCCCTCCTGGATGTGGGTCCCTTGGAAGCGTGGCTGTGCCTTATGGTTCTGTGTGTGTCAGGACCGGTGGGCAAGGGAGGCTGGACGCAGGCTGGGTGCATGGTAGGTGTTTGCAGAGAGGCCTTGCTCACAGCTCATAGGAAAGGGGGTGGAGATCATCATGAACTCATGCCAACCACGTAATTACTTGCGCAAAAAATGGTGAACCGAAATAATAAATGCTGGAGAGGGTGTGGAGAAAAGGGAACCCTCCTACACTGTTGGTGGGAATGTAAACTGGTGCAGCCACTGTGGAGAACAGTATGGAGGTTCCTTAAAAAACTAAAAATAGGGCTACCATATGATCTTGCAATCCCACTCCTGGGCATATATCTGAAGGAAACTCTAATTCAGAAAGACACATGCACCCCAGTGTTCATTGCAGCACTACTTACAGTAGCCAAGACATGAAAGCAACCTAAATGTCCACTGACAGATGAATGGACAAAGAAGATGTGGTACATATATACAATGGAATGTTACTCAGCCATAAAAAAGAATGAAATAATGCCATTTGCGGCAACGTGGATGGACCTAAAGATTATCACACTAAGTGAAGTAAGTCAGACAGAAAAAGCCAAATACCATATGATATCACTTATATGTGGAATCTTAAAAAATAATGATACAAATGAGCTTATTTACAAAACAGAAACAGACTCACAGACATAGAAAACTATGGTTACCAAAGGGGAAGGGCGGGGGAGGGATAAATTAGGAGTTTGGGATTAGCAGATGCAAACTACTATATATAAAATAGGTAAACAACAAGGTCCTACTGTATAGCACAGGGAACTATATTCAATATCTCGTCATAACCTAAAAAGGAAAAGAAGGTGAAAAAGAATATATATATAACTGAGTCACTCTGCTGTACACCAGAACCTAACACAACAGTATAAATCAACTATACGTCAATAAAAAAATAAAGAAAATGGTGAACCAGTGATGCTGAAATTGCAGGCTTTCCATCTTCAAATACTACTCATGTATCACAGGTAAACGGTGGGTTGGGGCCCCAGATCTACTGGTGAGTCTGTTGGTCATTGGGCTGGTCCCTTCCCTTCTTTGGGCCTTGGTGTCAACGTCTGTACAGTACGGAGGGGACATGGGGCCTTTGCTTCTGTTTCCTCAAAGCTGATATAGGTGGGTCCATGTGGGACAACTCCAGAAAGACCGTGTTGGGGAACCTGCACCTTTTGCACTGTTCGAGGTTAAGGAGAGAGCAGCCCTAACCTGATCTGGGCCCCTGGACACACTGTCTCGTGGCCTGGACTCTTGAGGACACTTTTGTGAAACAGCATTGCTTCCCAGGCCCAAGGGAAAACTCTCTCGCCACCCCATACCCTGCACCCCGGGTGATGCTGACCCTTGGGTGGGCACTCGAATGAGCCTGCCCCCTCCCTACAGCTACAGCCTGTGCTCCTCCTAGGAGCCTGGCACGGAGCCCCACATGCTGTCATGGCCTGGGGGCAGACACCTTCCCTCCCAGCCAGTGCTTTCAGCGGCTGGTACCACCTGGTTGGGCAGCTTTGCCCCAGACCAGGCTCCCACCCTGCAGCACCCAGACCACTGCGTCATCCCCAGGGCTGCAGAGAGCAGCGCATGTGCCCAGCGGGTTCCACGTGAGCGGCTGCCTCTCGTCTTTCTGTTGAGAAAATTCTCAGGCTGGGTTGGTGGGAGCTGATCTTCATTCACAACTTGTTGTTGGTTGGTTTTTCTCTTCCAAGGGAGGCGGGGGTGTGGCTGCAAAATAAATCTTTGGTTTTTTATTTCTTCTCCCCAAAGAAGTCATTGTGTTGTAATGCAGGGAGAGCCCAAGCCGATGACATTTTTATGGGGCTGCCTCCAGTGAAGACTAGTGTCTGCTCGGGCCATCCAGAGGGTGGCTAGCGCTCTCTCTCCCTCCCCCCCCCCCCCCCCACCTCAAGTACTCTCAGGCTCTCTCCATGGGGTCTCTCATTGTGGGCTAATTTGGGTTCCTCACAGCATGGCAGCCTCAGAGCAGTCAAACTGCTTACTTGGAGGCTGAAGGCTTCCAGAACAAGTATTCCAGGGAACAGGCTTTCTCTCACAGCAATACAACTTCAGTTCAATGCTTGTCTAGAATTCTCAGTGGGGCTACCTAGGCTAAAAGGGGGTGGGGTGGGAGGTGACATCACATCCCCGTGAGCCGATTGGCTGCTTTCAGGCTTCGGGAATGATATCATCTCAGCTCCTGCTTCCCCACCCCCTTTGCCTTCCAGTCCTTTCCAGGCCGGGCAAGCCCCCCTCCCCAGCGCCCCACCCCAGGGTACCCCGTTGCCTTGGCGACCAGAAGTTTTCAACCTCCTTGTCTGAAGGAACGGTCATTCATTATACGTCTGACATGGGGGTGAAGGGTGCAGGGAGGGAGACCCGGGCTGGACAGTCGCAAGGGGAGGTTGTGGACAACCGAGTAATGAACAAAAATATGTTTCACGCCTGAGAAGCTATCAAAGATGGCAGCGAGGAAAAGGTCATGACAAACGGCATTTATGAAATCGAAAAAACGGAGACGGAATTCTCAAAAGCAAGCAGGGGCCAAAATACGGTTGAAAATCACCACCCGCTCCCCCAGACAGCTCATTAGGAAGATCTGGGAGCGAGAATCCCAGGCGGTGTCGGGGTGCTGTGTTACCTTTGGGGGAAGGGCCAGCCCCTCCTCCCCTCCTGAGGAGTGTACACTGAGGCAACTCTCTCCTCCCACAAGCTTCGCTCAGAGCCAGCAGTTTCTCGAAAAAACGAACCAGATAAGGATCCACCCCTGGTGTTTGTGGGTGTCTCCTAGTCCCTTAGTTTGGGTCCCCAGGAAACCAAGGCAGGAAGGAAGAATCTCCGGTTGAGGTGGTGTGCTTGTGTGTGTGTGTGTGTGTGTTTGTGTATGTATGTGTGTGCTTGTGTTTGTGTGTGTGTGTGTGTGTGTGCGCTTGTGTGTGTGTGTATGTATGTGTGTGTGTGTCTGTGTGTGCATGTGCTTATGTATATGTGTGTGTGGGTTTCGATTACCCATAGATTCCTGGTCTACACTGATAATATTCACTAGGGAATATTTCAGTCCCTGATTCCCTGCGACAGTTTAGGGACAACACACAGATTCCCCTTGGTCGCACCCTATCTCATCCTCTGCCTTTTCCACTCCACTTTTACCCTGGGAGTATTTCCCCTCTCTCCATGGGCTGTTAATATCTGTCTGCCGTCTTCCCTTATGCTGGTTCAATGTTTGTTGTCTTATCTGGGGCATCCTTTGGAGTCAGGAATTCCAGATTTGAAGTTTGGAATATTGGTGGGACACCTGCTTCTTTTGGTCCCTACTTTTCACTCCTAACCCTCAACGGCTGGCTCTTTTTGGCCTCTCACAGGCTGCCTCTCAGTCCATTCCAAGTAGTTCTGAATCTATACAGTTAAAAGGAAAATAAGCAAATGATGAAAAGAGATGTGAAAGATGTACTTGCTGGGCAATAAGGGGAAAGTCTAGAGATTCATTTCAGGAACAGATTCTTCTAGAAGTGTTTGTGTGCAGAGATCCATGGATGTTTTTCCCTGTAAGTCTAGAATATACCGACAACTCAACAAAAATGTGCTAGTGTTGTTTTCATGTTTAATTGTACAATTTTTTCTGAGCTAAAAATGTATTTTAAGTATTCTGTAATAACCTATATGGGAAAGGAATCTGAAAAAGAATGGGTATGTATATCAGGTATATATATCTGATATATATGGGTATATATATATATATCCGATTCACTTTGTTATACACCTGAAACTAACACAACATTGTAAATCAACTATACCCCAATAAAATTTTTTTTAAATTTAAAAAGTATTTTAAAATACCATCTACAAATGGGTGAAAACTATAAACTATATACACACACACATCGACACACGCAGCCATATACATATGTGGGTCTCTGTGTGTGTGTAAATGTGTGCTTGCACGTCCTTATTTCTGTTTTTGAAGTTTCCAGATGTTTTGCAGTGAGTAGGTATTACAAATATAATCAGGAAAAAAAAGCTGTTTAAAAGAAAATCGGTCATTGGGCAGGACGTTCTAAACGGCAGATGAATATAACTTCCAAGATGAAGTAACCGGATGTCTGTCAACCCAGTGTAGCAGAGAAAACAGGGGCTGTGTTTGTCACCAGTGTGCGTGTGGGTGACGTGGATATGTCTGGTGTCCTGTGGCTTCTCTTCCTTTCTGCCGTGGTGTGATTTGTCAGGCTTAGAGGGAAAGCAAACTCTCTAAGTGTTAGATGGAGGTGATCTTGGACTGCCTTCTGATCCACCCTATTCCCATCTAAACTAGACATTTAATGGCTCTTGAAAAGTGAACATTAGTCCAAGATTTATACAAGCTGTCACCTCAGAATCAACATGCCCCAAACCAAAGTAATAATTTCCCTAAACTGTTTCCTACCAATCCCTAAAGTTCCTGTGTCTGACCCCAGAACCACTATTTTTATCCAGGCTAAAAAATTCACAGTCATTTTTGATTAGTCCCTGTACCTCAGCCTCCAAGACACTCACCGAGAACAGTTCATTTTTCCTGCCAAGTCTGCCACTGTATTCATTCTTTCTAACTTCCCACTGTCCCAATATAAGCCATTTCCTTCAAGGGCGTCTAAAATGCCACCTCGTCCAGGAAGACTTCCTTGATCACTCCTGTGGTTACGGATAAACATCTAACCTGAATTCCAACAGGATGAACGGACTTGAGTAACACCATCCGCCCTGGATCATGCAGCCTTGATTTGTTTGAGGAATTAGACTTGGTTTTCCTCCTAGACCACATGGCTCTAGAGAGCAGGGGCCTAATAAGGTCACATCTGAGCTCAATATAATTTATTGATTACACAAAAGGAAACCACTTCCTCTCTTGACAAACCATGCTGGTATTTCACCCTCTTTCCTTTATAGGTATTTTACCAATCATCTAACCCAAACACCTACTTTTTTAGTTTAAGCAAACTTTTCTTTCTTGCATTACCGTTTAGTACAATTTCTCATATGTTCCTGTCTTTGAAGATATTGATTAAACTCTGTCTCTATATTTTAATTTTTATCTGAATAAATAGTTCCAAATTCTCTTTTTCGATTTAAAAGGCGGGGTAGTCTAATGTTCAAGTCTGTGAATTCTGGAACCAGACTGCCTAAGTCTGGGAATTAAATGTGGTAGCCACTAGCCACATGTGACTCTTTAAATTTAAAGAGATTATAGTTTTAAAAAATGAAAGATTCAATTCCTCTGCCATACGGAGGCTTTCAAGTGCTCAAAGAGCCACATGTAGCTAGTGGCTACCATATTGGAAAGCACAGATATAGGATGTGTCTATCATTGCAGAAAATCCTGTTGGACAACTCAGGCCAGATCCACATCTCAGCTCTGCCACTCACCACTTCTGTATCTGACTTTGTGGGTCAATTTCCTCATAACACCTACCTCCTTGAGTTGCTTAGGCTTTAAATGAGTTCATACACGTAAAGCACTTAGAAGAATGTCTAGAGCATAACACCAGGTCAGTCATAGTTAGCCATTCTGGTTTACACTGGTCTCGTTTTCCAGCTCCTCATTCATCTCCATGACCTGATTTAGTCCATGAATCCATAACACATTTTTGGTAACAGCATTCTCACTACGTCCTGCCAAGAATTATCTTTGATTCCCCCTGAAAAGACAGCATTCTCTGGCCAGAAACTGTTCATAGAGGCCACCTTCTTACCTGTTGACATAGAAATTACTCTCTAAAACTATAAAGGACCCTGGGAAGTCAGAATCACTTTACGTTGGACCTTCATGGCCTTTAGGCTGGTCACCGCCAGGCCAGGGAAACTCTTTTCTTCCCTTGGATCTGGGACGGCAAGTGTAGGGGAAGTCAAACGATGTTTAATCAGGCCGAGCATTCTTCGCTGGTGACCTAATGAGGGGCATATGAGTAAATGACCATTAGGCGGGATGTTTGTGTGAACTGCAGTAGAAAATTCCTCTAAACTTTCTGAAAAAGAAGATAATATATCTAAATAGCTTCCTGTCTCTTCGCTGCGAAGCAGCAGAGGAAGGAAAATAAATTCTCCAGCAGGGAAATTTTTAGCTCGTTGGGTGCACTCAGCCCTTCCCCATTGGGAAAAGTGAGTGGAGCTGGGAAACAAGGGAGCCTTCCGGGCACTCCCAGATGCCCTGACATTTGGCAAATTGTTGCGGAGCTGGGGGGTCCGGAAGACACGGAGGGTGGGTGGAGGGTAAGAAGGGACTCGAGACGGTGATGGGGTAACTCTGGAGGCTCCTGTCACTCACCTTGCTCAGATCCTGGAACAATCTTTGCCTTGGTTCTTAGAAACCCCAGTTCATGTCTTAGCAGGAAAGGGAAGAG
>NW_006780945.1:3666850-3669350 GCF_000442215.2 Lipotes vexillifer
GATTGCTTCCTGCCCGCCGGAGGACTGCTTCCAAGCCCTGTGCCTGGTGCTTTGGAAGACCTTTCCTTTGCTATGAAAAACACGTTCGGGGGCTTGACTTTAAGTGGAAACTGCTACTTACTGCAGCCAAACCACAACACGGAGGCCGGAAAAGCCCCTCTTCCATTTGCCGTGGCTCGGGGTGGGCAAGGCAGAACTTTCTCAGAAGTCCACATCATGTGCCCCTCCAAGCCCCACTCGTGAGCTGTTTGCAGCGGAGAGAGGCAGGCGCTTAGAGGAAGCACGGGCCCGGGGACCGGCTCCTGCCGATTTACCCAGTTCAGCCCTGTTGCCAATGCCCAAGATGCGAGCTTTGGGCCCCTTCCTCAGCACCCCTCCCCAAGCAGCCTTTCTCCTTTTCTCTGACTGCAGGTCACACTAGACCTCACCAACCTGTCTTCTTAGGATCTAGACCAGAGGTCAGCAAACTTTTTCTTAAAGGGCCAGAAGGTGATTCTTTCCAGTTTTTCAGGCCAAGAGCAAAATCGAGGCTATTATGTAGGCAACCATTTAAAATCTAACTAAACATTAAAACAAAACAAAACAAAAAACAAACCTTAGCTTGAGGGCCATAGGTGGTGGGTTGGATTTGGCCTCTGGGCTATAGTTTGCTGACCCCTGATGTAGGGCGTAAACTGTGATGAATAATTGCTGTTTCTTGGCTGAAAAATATTTACGGAGAAATGAATGTGTACCTGACACCATCCTGGACGTGGGGGACACCACTGTCAAGCGAAACGAAACAAAGTCAGACACAGGCTGTGTCCTTAAGGGTTCACTTTCCAATGGGGATGATAGATTTATAAAAAGATCATTAAAGGACAAGATCCTGGGTAAGCGCAGAGGAGCAGATGCTCACTGGGGCAAGGGTGCAGAATGGCATCCAGGCCAGCTATGGGATATACGGGTGTGTGTATGTGTGTGGGCGCGGTGAGAAAGAGAGAGACGGAGCCATATGTGGCCACTTCAGCTTCAATTAACGCAATGTCAACCCATTTCCATTTCAACTAATTAAGATTACATACAGTTAAATAATAAAATTAATCGATCATTAAAATTAAAAACGAAAATTCTGCTGCTCAGTTGCACTAGCCACGATTCCAAGGCAATGAATGGCCACGTGGAGCTCGTGGGTGCCATATTGGATAGAGAGGGCAGAGAGAGGGGAGGGGGGGTTAAGAGAGGAGGAGAGAAGGCCCCCGAGTTTAGGGGATGACCAAGCTGAGTCTGTAGGACCCTATGGATTGAACAGGAATCCCTGACGCTGAGGCAAAGGAACAGGGAGAGCAGGGCGAGGGGAAAGTGTGGGCAAAGGCGTGGAGGTGGAAACAGCATGGGTTCTGGGAGCAAAAATATAAGCCCGGGGCTTCCCTGGTGGCGCAGTGGTTGAGAGTCCGCCTGCCGATGCGGGGGACGCGGGTTCGTGCCCCGGTCCGGGAAGATCGCACGTGCCGCGGAGCGGCTGGGCCCGTGAGCCATGGCCGCTGGGCCTGCGCGTCCGGAGCCTGTGCTCCGCAGCGGGAGAGGCCACAGCGGTGAGAGGCCCGCGTACCGCAAAAAAAACCACAAACCAACCCAGAAGAGCAGTTGCCAAGTGGCCCATGCCAGCGGTACTCAGTACTCCTGGTGGAAGGGGTCATCAGGGGACCCACCCACGTGCCGGGGACTTGGGGTCCATGACCAAACACATACCCTGAGGTGTACTTGTGTGAGTGTCTTGAACGTAACAGAAGATTTCAGTGATGCCCAAGGCCACGGAGAGAGAAGATGGGGCTTCATTCAAGTGGAAGCCGGTGTGTTCCTTACACTAAAGCATCCTCTGTCCCTAACTATGACACAGAGCCACCCAGACGCTGTGGCGGTCCCTTCAGTGGCTCTGCTGGGGTTACGTCAGGAGCTGTGATGCTCCAAGCCTTGAGCCATATGGGGCTGTTTCAAATTTCATTGAGTTAAAATTCAATAACATTTAACTTTCAGTTGCCCAGTGTCATGAGCCCCATTTCAAGTGCTCAACGGCCACTCCTGGCTCGAGGCTACCATGTGGAACAGCGCAGGCGTGGAACTTTCCTGTTGTTGCAGAAGGGTCCTACTGGGCAAGGCTGACCTAGGGGACGTGATCTCTGTTCCTAGCTCGTCCTGGGAAAGCAGTTAGACCAAAAAGAAAGAAAAAAAAGAAAGAAAACCCAGTTCTTGTTTACCAACGGGCGGTCCCTCGCGATGTGGGAATGTCAGGGCCTCTCGGGGAAGTGAGAAAGAGAGGAGAGAAACAAAATACAGCTGAGGTGAGGATGGCGGGTTTTCCCCAACATTACTAAGCAACCGTGTCCTAAAATCTCCAGAGCCAGCGACAGAACTTTGTTTACCAGGAAGAAAACACTTGAAAAGGAGAATATTTGGCGGAAATGCGCTTGGGATTAGCAGGGTTTTTTTTCTTTCTTTCTTTTTTCTTCTTTTTTTTTTT
>NW_006780945.1:3669545-3674821 GCF_000442215.2 Lipotes vexillifer
CTGCCTAATTAGTCTGTGGTATTGTTCGGGGTTCTGGGAAGGGAGGGGAGGGGGCCAGGCAGGGGGAGGAGGGCAGGACCAATGGGGAGCTGCAGGGAGCCGGGGAGGGGGGAGCCGGGAGCGGGGAGGCCGGGAAGCTAGGCTGGTCATTAGATGCCGAGGTCTTGAAAATCCCTCTGTAATTAATTTTCTCCTGCATTAATTAGAGAAATGTTGGAACGCCTGGAAGAGGGAGGGATTCTTTGCCCCTGGGCTTCTTTTCAGGGCGATTTAAGGGAAAGATGGTAAGCTGTTGGAGAGTTGGCCTTGGCCAGGGTTTTCAGGAGACTTTGTTGCCTGTGGGAGGAGAAACCAATTTAAAGCAGGGATTACAGAGAGGCACGGGCTCTGGATTTTAACTTGGGCTGGAGAATGGTACACACCTCTTCAGAAGCCAGGAGCCTGTGTGTGTGAGTATGCACACACACACACACACACACACACACACACACACACACATCACTGCTTCTCAAATATTTGCCCACAGATTCCAAATACACACAAATTTAGCAGAATTCTGCATGAAGAATTTCATCTCCCCTCTCTCCCTTGCCCCCAATCTCACAACTGGTCCCACACATGTAGAAATTAGAGCATCCCTGGCTTGCAGCCCCTCAAGTGATTCCCTTTTCGCCTGAACAGAAGACATGGTCATTTTCCCTCTGCTTTTTCTCTATTTTTAAGCATCAAATGTGATGACTGTCTTACAAGTGAGTTTCTAACCCCCTGGAAAAGAGAGCCCTGGGAAGATTTTCATAAAAGCTTCTGGAATCAGCCCACAGCTTTTCTATCCTGAGTCCCTACGTGTTGAAAATGACATTTGGAGGCAGGAAGCCAGTGCACTTCTAGAATTGAATGCCAATTCTTTGGTTTTGTTAGCTGCTTTTATGGAAATTTGAATTGAGCCCAGCTTCTTCTAGACTCTGGTTCCGTATGGATTTTATTAATTCGACCGATGGTTTAATAGCTCTGTCGGCGCTGGCGGGCCACATCCAACAAGGAGTAATCCTGTGTCTTCAAGACTGTCCCTAAGGCCAACACCTTCGGTTAATGATTCAGTGGTGATCTCCCAAAGAGGGAGGACCAGTGTGTTTCAGTCTGCTACTATTTTCAAGGCGGTTGAATCAGTGAATCAGAGGTAAAGATTTAAGCTCTGGGCTCCAATGAAGTAATTCGCTTTACTGATCGCTAACTCAAATTAACACCTCTCTGGTAGAAAGAGATGGTATGGGATGGGTGGGCCAGTGAATGGAATAGAAGCTGGTGGCCTGAGAGGAGGGGCGTGGCCAGTGGGCCTGCGGGAGGGTGTGTGGCTCCAGCTCTCTTTCCATATTGGTTGGACCCAAGCAACTGGACCATGGCTCCCAAACATTCCATGTGCAACCATTATTGCCCACTGAATGCACTGCTTCCATAGACCTTTCAAGCTTTGAGTTTTTGTTAGCACAAAGCCTTGGAGGGCTCCCTCCCCAGCTCCACTCCCTGGCCATCACCCACAATCTTCCAGCAGGTGGAAGCATCTTTGACCTGTTCTCCTTGAGCCACGTGACTCCTATCTCTTGAGGGAGGGATAAGAGGAGAGAGAACAGGAAAAGAAAAGAGCAGAGTGTGGGGTGCGGGTTCTCAGCAGGAAATGGGGCTGGGAGTAAGGGTGATAAGAACAAGATGGAATCTTCCCGAAGCTCTCGGCGTGCCCCTGGGAGGCTGCCGTGCCCTCTCTCTTCCCTGGCCCATCCCCGCTGCATTCTTCAGAGCAGCTGTTTCAACTCTCTTCCCTCCTCAGGCCTCCAAATCCACCCCCATCATTCACAGAAGATGACTTCACCTCCCGCTCTGCTGCGAGGACTAAGCCACCGGTCTATACGGACTCCAAGCAGCTCAGGAGTCTGGCTGTGCCATTGGGAAGACCTGGGTTTAAATCTGTGCTCTGCCGCTTTTATGGTGGTTGGTGGGCCATTTACTGAACCTCTCTCAGGCTTCGTTACCTCCAAGGTAAAAGGGGGTTGTCGTGAGGATTAACTTAAACAAGGCAGGGGACTTGCACGTAGAGGAAAAGTAAGCCGCTGGGCATCATGCCAGCACCACTACTGTTTCTATCACGGCTGCCAACACCATCACCGCCATTCACTCTGCCATCTTCTCATCCTCACATATCAAGAGTCTCTTCTGGTCCAGCCCCACTTCCTTCCAGCCTCCACAGAGAAGGAGGAGTCCTGCCTCTTGTCAACGGCTGGCCTCTCCACTCAAGCAGAAAGCATCTGCTCCCATCTTATTCCAAATGATTATCTCTAGAACCTTCCTCTCTTTTCCAGCATCTTCCTCTTGGTGTTCACATGCGTTCAGGTTCCGCTTAACTCCCCCAAGTGCTTGCTTTCTCTGGACCATCCCCTCAAACCACAGTCTTTTCACAGACGGAACTATCCCAAGAATCATCAGCGCTTACTGACACCACTTCCTGACCTCCCACTCACTCCCCGGCCCACTGCAATTTGTCTTCTGCTCCCACCACTCTGCTGAAATGCAGCTATCAAAGGTCTCCGAGTTGCCCTCCTCCATCCTACTCAGTCCTTCGGGACCGTCTGGCTCTGTTGATCCAACTAGTCACATCCTCAACACCCTTCTCCCCGGGCATCCCCGATTCTGCTTCTCCCCGTTCTTCGTCTCTTTTGCACATGCCTCGTGACCCTCTGTCTGTGTTCCCCCAGGGTCATCTGGTCTAGCCTCCCCCTGGGTGGTCTCGTGCACTTCCTCTTCAGCCAGGATTTTACCCAGGAGTCTCTGCCAAATCTGCGTCTCCATCTCTGATCTCGTCTTGGCTCCAGATTCTCACTTCTGGCTGCTTGCTCTTCTTGTGCCCCATCCGTGCAGCATCCTTATCTCAGATATCAGCCACCCCGTGTGCCTTCGTATTTCTCATTCCTTCTCCCCTCTGTCAATCCATAGATCTTATTGAGACTGCCTTCAAAGTGGGTCTTTGATCTGATAGTTTCTTTCCATTCCCATGAGCTCTCTGCCTATGGACACTCATTTCCTACTCAGATACTTGGAGCGGCGGCTCTTGAACTGGCCTGTCTGGGTCTAGCCTCTTTTTGTCCCAGTTTCTGTTTCCCATTGACAGCAAGGTGATCTAAACTTAGGGTGGCCGTGTAATTTAGTGTCCAGACAGAAACACTTTGGGGAGTGAAAAGGAGTTGTATTAATAGTGACAGGACGGGACTGTCCTGGGCAGACAGAGGCACATGTTCAACCTGTGAAAATGGCATATCCTCAAGATGTCATTTCCCAGTTTCAGAATCTCAGGGCAGCCATAACAACGTGTAATCTTCTCAGCGTAGAGTGGTTTGCGGCTCATCATCATCTGGCCTCCTTATTATTTCAGTCTCACCTTCACTCCGGGCTCTTAGGCACCTGAGTGTTGAACCATCCCGGGCGCTTCATCGTTTCCTGAAGTGTTTTGTCCTTCCCTGTCTGTAGCCTGTGCTCTGACATTCCGCTCCCCGGAAGACTCTTCTGCACCTCCAGCCCTGTCCTTTAAGTCTCCGCTCAAATGCCACACCCTCCCCGAAGCCTTCGCTAATACCAGTAGTTAGAGTGAATTTCTCCCTCTTGTCTGCTCCGACAGCACGTTGCATGATCATTCACAGATGCCCACGGTTGGAGTCATCTGTATCCACAACCTGAAGGCTGGGCACCTGGCCAGGGGTAGGGCCAGACCACATTCTTCTCTGGATCTCCCAGAGCTGGTAGCACCATTTCTTGTTTAAGGAGTGAAGGGGGAATGAAACATTCTGAGCACCTACACTGTGCCAGGCATTCCCAGGTGGCCTCTTGTTCTGACTTAACAGCTCAGCTTGACAGATACCATTATGCCTGCCACCTCCGCGCTTTCTTTTTTCTCTAAATAGAAAAAAGATAAGCCTGTGAGATGATTAAGTAATTCACCAAGGGGGCAAGTAACAGAGCTGCATTTCAATCTGAGACCTGTCTTCTCCAGAGAACATGCCTTCAAAGCAGGCACAGATGACTTCTAATCCCATGATCTTTCTGTACACTGGGCTATTTCTAATTTTTGTGCATTGAATAAGATTTCGTAGAAATAGCACGTGGTATGCAATAGTGAAATTACAATGGGCCCTCAACACACCCCTCCTCCAACAAAACAATAACCGGGCACTTCCATCCAGGGGAAATCAGAGTAAGCTATGCATTAAGGTCAATCCTAAACAGGAAAACAAGTCAAAGACAAGCAGCCTACTGGAGGGTGGAGGCGGAGGTGAGGGTTGCGTATAAATACCTTCTGTCTTGGGGATGGTGTGAGAGATTTTATAAGCAAAATAAGCCACTGAAGCTTTTAATTTTCCTAATGCAAAAGCTTCTTCTGCTCTCTTCCCTCATCACTGTCGAACTGCCAGGATGGTGGAGTGAATCTCTACGGAAAGTTGGCTTTACCCCAGTGCCTGTCTCCTGGACCCAGAGTCAAGAGAAAATATGATAGTAAGTCTGAACCATGTCAGGGGAATCAAAACCAGGAACCAAAAGAGGACTTTGGGAGAACCTTCGGATTACTGGCTTTTCTTTCCACTTAGGCCATGTTCACTTGGTAGTCAACTCTTTCTTTTTCTTTTTTTTACATTTATTTTCTAAATTGACGTGTAGTTAATTTACAGTGCTGTATTGATTTCTGCTGTACAGCAAATGACTCAGTTACACACATATATATATTCTTTTCTTATATAAATTTTTGTTTATTTATTTATTTTTGGCTGTGTTGGGTCTTCATTACTGCGCGCGGGCTTTCTCTAGTTGCGGCGAGCGGGGGCTACTCTTTGTTGCAGTACGTGGGCTTCTCACTGCGGTGGCTTCTTGTTGCGGAGCCCGGGCTCTAGGCGAGCAGGCCTCAGTAGTTGTGGCATGCAGGCTCAGTAGCTGTGGCGCATGGGCTTAGTTGCTCCACGGCATGTGGGATCTTCCCGGACCAGGGCTTGAACCCGTGTCCCCTGCATTGGCAGGCAGATTCTTAACCACTGCACCACCAGGGAAGTCCTATACGTTCCCAGTCCATCCCACTAGAATGTCACTTTCATCTTAGAACCTCCTAACGCGTCACTATGTCTGATATGCAGACAGATCTGAGATGCCATTCCTACCTCCTGGACAAGAGCCCAATGTCTGAAATGGTTTAGACAAGACAAGGTGTCTCCTTTGGAAACATACAACTGGAGCTGGGACAGGGAAAG
>NW_006780945.1:3674831-3679312 GCF_000442215.2 Lipotes vexillifer
TGGTAGTGGGGAGGAAGACTTCCTACACCTGGTGAGGACCTGTGTATATACAGGTGAGTGAATAAGGAGTCCAGTCACAAGAAGGGAATCTCCAAAGCTTCCTATCATACTTACACATTTACTTATGTGCATCATGTGCCCGGCTCAGGGCTGGATTTGTCTCTCTATAAAACTGAGCCCATTAAACAACATCTTTGTGCCACCCTTCGAACACTGCCTGGGATACAGCAAACGCACAGTGAACCTTCTGTCTCTCTCCTTCCCTCCCTCTGGAACACAGTGGCCAGAAGGAAGAAGAGAAGACCTAGGAATGTGGAAACCTCTACTGCCACATGGATGGTAGAGAGAAGGAATCTCAAACTCTACCAAGTCCCCAGCCCCTTTCCTGCCATCGTTACGATTTCTGGCTTTCTTTATGCAGCTCTCCACCACCCCGCCATCTGCAGGGAGGGCTAAAGTGGACAGTGCAGAACAGCCAGTGTGGGAGGGGACCAAATGATCTGAGAGAGGGGCCACCTGTCAGTGGTGAATAAACAAGGCCCATGAAGAACGCCCCCCTAGCTGACTTCTGAATAAAAGTTTCAGGACCGATTGACTCACCAGGGGTATGGGGAAGAACTTTACCTTCTAGAAGTCTCCCCAACTATATTTGCTTGAAACTATAGATTTGGTTGCGGGGAGCTGGGAGAGATTCAGATCATCTAGTCTAGCGGTCATCACAATAAGACCAAGGGCTAAAATGAACCCACTACCTAATTTATAAATATAAATGGACTGGAACACAGCCATGCCCACACATTGTCGTACTGTCTGTAGCTGCTTTTGCTGTGCCTTAGCAGAGGTGAGGTGGCACACCAGAGACCGTATGGCCCGTAAAACCTAATATATTCACTATCTGGCCCTTTTTAGAAAAACTCTGCAACCCTTGGTATTCCATTGTTTAGATTGTGGACAATATGCTGTGGCAGAATGGGACCACACTGAACTACTTAGGAAACATGTATAAGGCCATGAGAGCTCTCACACAAAATTTTTCGATTGTAAAATTTAAAGAAGAAAGTAAAAGGCACCCACAATTCTATCACCCTCTAATAAGAACTGCTAATGTTTTGCTGTGTTTGCATCTGGTCTTTTTCTATTTACATATAAAAATGTAAGTAGATATAATTATGCCATTAAAATCCTACTGTGTTTAGTTTTGTAACCGGTTTGTGTGCCTGTGTTTCCCATTTTACAGTGATCACTTTGCACGTCCTGGAATAGTCCTTGTGAACTTGACTTTGAATAACTTTTTAATAGGTGTCTCTGCATCACTGAACTTCTGGGTAGTTTTTAGTTATTCACAAATCAAAATATTGTGCCCTAGAGCAAATTCCATTGAGCAGAAATTTTTGTCTGAGTCTCCATTATTTCCTTGAGATAGATTCCCAGAAGTGGAATTACTGGGTTAAAGGGTAAGGACAATTTTCAGGGTCTTGATAACATATTGCCAAATCCCTTTCCAGAAAGACTGTACCAATTTTTGCTCCCACCAGCAATGTACGAAATTGCCCCCTTACCCTCCTCTCACCAGCTTTGAGTACTATCATTAAAAAAAGTTACCAAACTGATAGGCAAAAATTGCATTTTGTTGTTTTGATTTGGATTTTCTTTGATTACTGGTGAGGTTAAACATTTATTTCATATGTTAAACACTTCTTAGTATGTTTATGGCCAAAGGGAGTCTTAATAATGGTCTTCAAGTGTGCAAAGGGGTTATTTAGTAGATTGGGACCAGCTGTTCTCGAGAAGAAACGAGCAATGTTGAAACTTCAGCAAGAAAGCAACGGGTTGAAGGTCCCTGGATGGAGAACGATCCTGAGAATGGTCAAAGGCTACTTGGAGCCCCTTTCCTCAAGGTGCAAAGGAGACCGGAGGAAAATAGCTATAAATTGTTGGGTGCTTGTAAGTGCTAAAAACACTGTTAATGTTGGCATATGTTTGCATTTAAATGCTCACAAAACATTTAAATGCTCACAAAACATGTCCATGAGGAACATGGGGCTTAGATGTGATTTAATATTAATTATCCCAAGTAGGATTGAAATCTTCACCCTAAAATCCTGGTTTCATCACCACTCTACTCCACTCCCTCTCAGAGAACAGATTCAATGAACTTTTCTGGCTTAAACGTTTTACAAATTCTTCCTAAACAAAAAATGAAGGAAGCGTGGACCTCAGTTCCCATAACCCCTCAGCAAGACCTCTTCCCTTTAGCACAAATCAGGACATAATTGTTTGCCACCAAGAACCCATTCTCTACTCTGATGTTTGTGCTTTTACATTTTTGCTGAATGCATGAGCTTGCAGAGCTCGGCTTGTCTCCTTTTTTCCTCATTTTGGTCTTATGTCTCCACCCTGCTCTGGAGGAACCGCAAATATCAACTGTGTGCTTCACTCCAAATTGTCATTCTCAGCAACACATTGGCCAGGTAAGGGTATGCTTTCTTTGCTCCGATGTCGTCCCCTGGCCATGGGGACGATGATCAGGGTAAGGAAAACCCTCCATGGGCTCTCCCTCCTCTCGCCCAGGTCTCCACTCAATCAATGGGAGCTTTGTCTTTGCAGAGAAAAAACCTGAAACCCATCCGGCCATGGCCATTGTTGTCTGCTGGCTCCTGCACTATTTGGATTCTGACTCTGTTAGAGATCTTATAATTTAAACTTCAACCTGCTTATTAGAAATTCAAGGAAATCATCGAATAATATTTAAAAGCAGACAAAGCCTTCTGTCCCCACCCTGTCTTCCTTTGCTAGTCTCACACCTCTTTCCTTTTTTGGATCCGGTTCCAAACACCTCGTTGGGAATTTATCTTAAACAAATAAGGTGAATGGCTCAGGTGAGCAATCTCCAGGGTTACGAGGACAAGATGGCTGGAGTTTTTGATTTGTGGGGAGGAACTAAAGGAGAACTCTGGTTCTCCTGCCCCCTTGGTTTTTCAGTCGAGAATTTCAGCGGTCTCACCTTCTAGGTGCTTGGTGTCCTTTATCCGGCATGGTCAAATGGTGGCTCTGATGAGCGGTGCTGTAAAAACCACGATCTTTCAGCCTCCCCACCTGTCCATTTCCCACCCTCTGTTTCTTTGAAGTGCTGGCGCTGTGAACCCCTGGGCGTGTGTGTGTTCCAGGGGGTGTGGATGAGAGCAGCGATGCTTTGTTCATTTCCGTTTGAGATAACAACTCAAATACCATCACCCCCGTAATGGGCTTGATTCTGCCTTTGTCACCTCTGAGCGCAAAAGGCACCTGTACTGCCTTGAACGAGGAAGAATAGCTCTGCTATTGTGGAAGATACAGAAGATTCAGGTCACCGTGGCTCTGCCCTGGTTGCCGTGTGAGATTGCTTCCACACACTGGGTTCATTTCCTTCCCTTTTACAGTGAAGGGATTTTGGTCACTACAGTCCATTTCATCTCTAAAATCATGTACTTCCAGGATGGCAGGAGACAGGTACGCCCAGGGTCAACGTGTCGAGACTCCTTGGCTCTCCTTGCCTAACCCTCAGCTGAACCTTCCCGAGCTCTTCCCTTGAGATTCGTCTCCCATCTGAGCAGTGAAGGCAAATCCTAGACATGGCGACAGGTTTGGATGCATGAAAGATAGTCCTCTAGGGAGTTGGTCCTCCAAGAGTGGTCTAGGACCAGCAACATCCTATCACCAGGGAACTTGTCAGAGATGCAGATCCATGGGTCCCACCCCAGACCTACGGAATAAGATGCTGCGGGGATGGGTCCTAGCAGTCTGAATTTTAACAAGCCCTCGAGGTAACTTGAATGGAGGCTCGAGTCCCAGACCCACTGCTCTGGGCTTAATCTGCAGAGGTTAGCGGGAGAATACAGACACACCCAAAGTCCTCTTTGGGCTTCATCTCGTACTGGCAATGAAGGAAGATGTGCTGGGGACTTCCCTTCCTTCACCCACAGTTAAAGTCTGACCCTTAATACATCAAAAGTTATGAATCAAATATTTGCCTGCAGACATCTTAGTAATGAGCATTGCTAAAAACACAAGGAAACAAAGAAACAAACAAAAAATGACAAACAGAGAAAGTCTCACAAAGCTAAACACAGTCTTACCCTACAATCCAGCAACGATACGCCTGGATATTTACCTAACTGATTTGAAAACTTTTGCCCTGCACACGACTGTTTATGGCAACTTTATTCATGGTCCCCCAAACTGGGAGCTACAATGATGTCCTTCATTGGTGAATGGATGGAGAACAGCTGATGCTATACACAATGGAATACTATTCAGTGACAAAAAAGGAATGAACTATCAAGACACACAAAGATGTGGATGAATCTTAAATGCAGTTTGCTGTGCAGAAAGAACTATTCTGGAAAACTAAAACTGTGTGATTCCATTTTTATGATATTCTGGAAAAGGCAAAATTATAGATGGCGCCAAAAAAATCAGAGGTTCTTTTCAGAAGGGAAAGA
>NW_006780945.1:3679336-3679742 GCF_000442215.2 Lipotes vexillifer
GGAAAGAGAGTTGAATAGGTGAAGCCCAGGGGAGTTTTTTAGGGCAATGATGAAACAATTTTTGGTACTGTAGTGGTATATACATTTGCCAAAACCATAGAACTTCACAGCACAAAGGCAAACCTTCACGTATGCAATTTTTTAATTTGAAGTTGGGCAATCCCAGGATAGAACGCAGGATGGGACCAAAGAATCTAACTGTATTACAAGTATATGAAACAACCTCCTTGAAGGGATTGGGAGGAAAAGGTGCAGCCCGAAGTAACTTTGGAAACTAGTCTCTGAGACTAAAGGCAGCAGGAAGTGTACATAACAGTGCTCTAGTTCCCATGGGGTTATGGCTTGACAGCCCTGATGCTGAGATACCAGTACATTGGAATCAAACAGTTAAGTAAATGGGGGGGGG
>NW_006780945.1:3679752-3688608 GCF_000442215.2 Lipotes vexillifer
GCCTGGGTTCTCACTGTTGGGATGAAATTTACAGATAAGCAAGGGGAGGAAGCTAGACTCATCCACTGTAGTGGATTTGAGTTGGAAATAGCATGAACTCATCTTTAGCTTAATATGGATACAGATGATTACATATAGAAACATTTATAAATATGTACGTGTATATGTGAACATGGGCTAGTACACACATATAGATTTCCTCGCCCTGTCATTTGAGGTGGCTTAGAATGAACAATGCCCCAGCAGCAACGAGCACACCTAATACTCAGCTCTCTGTTTCTCGTACCGTCCTCCAGTAAAAAAGAATGAGAGCTCCTTAGAGAAATGGTTGATTTTAGGACTGAGGCAGGAAATATCCAGGATGATCCTGGAGCATCCGTAGTGCCAGAAAGTAAGGAAATAATGCAAACTAATAAAAACAAAACCCAAATAAAAACACACATACACGGGGCTTCCCTGGTGGCACAGTGGTTGAGAGTCCGCCTGCCGATGCAGGGGACGCGGGTTCGTGCCCCGGCCCGGGAAGATCCCACGTGCCGCGGAGCGGCTGGGCCCGTGAGCCATGGCCGCCGGGCCTGCGCAATCGGAGCCTGTGCTCCGCAACGGGAGAGGCCGCGACAGTGAGAGGCCCGCGTACCGCCAAAAACAAACAAACAAACAAACAAACAAAAACCGCGCATACACAACCATGGGGGTAGGAGAAGGGAACACCGGAACCCAGTGAAAGAGCTCTCCAAGGCCAAAGCTGAAACAATTTGAGCAAAACGTAAATAACGTGGAAATGGATTATAAATGTAAAACAAATACTCATGAGTCCATACTGATGTAAATAAACGAGTGTATAAATAATGAAATGGGGGAGAATAGACAATTCTCTGTGCAGAAGAATTCCAAATAATTTATGTAGGTATTCTGCCCTCAAGGAGCTGGGACTTAGTGACTTCTTTCCGAAGAGCCCAGTAAGGAAAGGAGGGGAAAGAAGGAAAGACAGTGGAGGCACCTGGTGACACGACCTCAGCCAGGTGGTCAAGGTCAGCATCAACCTTGATGAAGCACAGGGAGAGTGTGGACCCCTGCTATGACATGATGGAGTGACACTGTACCTCTGTGGTCTTCCTTCTCCAAAATCATAACCCCAGTGCGAAAAACATCAGACAAGTCAAAATGGAGAGACATTCTCTGACATACCTGACCGGCACTCTTCAAAACCATCAAAGTCACGAAAAACAGGGAAAGTCTGAAAAACCGTCACAGCTAAGAAGTGGGTAAGGAGACTTGAGGACCAAATGTGATGTGGTGTCCTGACTGGGATCCTGGAACAGAAAAGGAACGTTAGGAAAGACTAAGGAAATCTGAGAAACTTGGGGATTTTATTTAATAACAATGTCTCAACGCTGGTTCATAAATTGTGACAAAGATACCACAGGGATGTATGAAAGGTCACCAATAGGGGAAACTGGTGTGGGGCATATAGGAAGTCGTGGCGCTAACCGCCAGCACCACAACTTTTCTGTAAATGGAAAAGTCTTCTAAAATGAAAAGTCATTAAAAAAGACCCGGGAAGATTCTTGCCCTTGAGATTAAAGTCAAGATGAAGGACGCTGATATGAAGTCATAATCAAATACCGAGAACAGATGTGCTATTGAGCTGTCTGTGAATGAAATAAGTAATGAAATGAATGGCATATATTTTATGTCCAAGTAAATATGTCAGCTCATGTAAACGCCATGAAACCAACACCTCCTCGGTCTGTTTAGCTGCGGTGTTCCCAGCAGGTGAGGAGGGTGGGGGTCCTGGGGGTGGTGGAGGGGTTGCCATTTTAAATACAATTCCAGATGTTACTCAGCCATAAAAAAGCATGAAATATTGCCGTTTGAAGCAACATGGATGGACCTAGAGATGATCATACTAAGTGAAGTCAGACAGAGAAAGACAAATATCATATGATATCACTTATATGTGGGATCTAAGAAAAAGATGCAAATGAACTTATTTACAAAACAGAAATAGACTCACAGACATAGAAAACAAACTTCTGGTCCCCAAAGGGGAAAGGTGGTGGTGGGGGGGGATAAATGTAGGAGTTTGGGATTAGCAGATACACACTACTATATATAAAATAGGTAAACAACAAGGACCTACTGTATAGCACAGGGAACTCTACTTAATATCTTGTAATAACCTATAACGGAAAAGAATCTGAAAAAGAATAGATACATATATATGTGTTAAGTGAATCACTTTGCTGTACACCTGAAACTAACACAACATTTTAAATCAACTATCCTTCAATAAAAAGTTATATATATATATATATATATATGTAATTCCATGAAGGAATTCTAACTATTATCATGAGTATACCCAGCTTTCTTCTATTTCTACTCAGTAACAGCAACCAATCCAGTTCAGTCAGACAAATGAGGACGAACTCATAATAATAGTAATAATTCCTTCAGTCCCTGCTATAAACCTCATAGTATTTGGAGGTTCTGTATTAGTGCTTCTCAGCAGGGGTTAGTTTTGCCCCCCAGGGGACACCTGGCAATGTCTGGAGACATGGTTGATTGCCACAACTTGGGAGAGGGCTGCTCCTGGCATCTAGTGGGTAGAGACCAGCAATACTGTACAGGACAGACCCCCCCCCCCAACCCTTTGGCAAAGAATCATCTTACCCCAAATGCCAGTGACGCTGCAGTTGGGAACAGTTTGCTCTCTGTGAACCTCAAGTCTCTCCTCCCTCACGACCTGGGAAAGAAGGACAATCTCTCATTCTAGAGATGAAGTTAATGAGACGCAGCGTGATTCAGTGGTTCTCAACTGGATAAGGCACTGGCCCCTAAGGGGTATTTGGAATGTGTGTGGCGGGTGATTTTGGAAGTTACAATGCCTGGGGAGCAGTGGGGAGGGGACACTGCTTGCAGTGACTGGGTGGGTTCTAGGGATGCTGAGTGTCCTACGCATGAGCATTCCTGACAACACCCCTCTCATGGAGAAAGCCCTGGAATCCATGTGCCCAAGGCCAGGTGCCTCTTTTTCTCTGGGACATGTCTCCTTGGATTAGGGGAACTCACAACTCTACGGCCGTCCCCTACCTACAAGCAGAGCCCTTCTCAAGAGGATTCTTCTGGGGCCCAGATTCCTCAGTCTATCATGAATATCATATAGGAACGGATGCCCTTGTTTCCTCACCTACAAAATGGAGGGAACAAAAGCACCCATCATAATGAGGATGAAATGAGACAGTACGTGTAGGGTTTTTGTATGTTGCCTAAGACCAAGTGAACAGTGAAAATCTGGAGGGGGAGGGAGAGGGCGTGTTCACAACCCTTAATGCAGAATGTCAGCTGAACCCAGCATCCTTCAAAACCATACGACGGTTGTCCCATGAACACCCTCCACAGGGCATCAGGGAGGGGCCAAGGAAACTTAACAATTGCCAGAGGCCTGCGGTGGAGTGGAAGCTATTATTGGTGATGATATTAAGGACTGCCATTACAAACCAAGAACTGGGTGGCTTAAACAACAGAAGTGTACTGTCTTACAGCTCTGGAGGCTGGAAACCTGAAATCGAGGTGTCTGCAGGGTCCGCTTCTCTGAGGGTGAATGGGAGCCTTCTATCAGAAATCACTGCCCTTCTCAGCCAACCCAATTCCTCTGGCTGAGACACACTTCGAAGGTCCAGGGGTAAGGCCGGCACTTCGCAGCCTCAAATCTGGCCCCTCCATGGCCAAGTGCAAGGCCCCGAGCAAGAAAACAGTGCTGGCTGTCATTGTGGAAAGGGGACCCTTCCAGTAGAGAAACCTCGAGCACAGAAACCAGAACCCTGTGGACTGACTCGCTGCTACCTTTGAACCTCACACAGGGAGCTCTTGCTTGTGGTCAGAGGCTGATCCCGCAAATAGTTTTTTGCCTTTGAATTATGCACCCTTGCGGCGTTAGCAGAAGCCACGTGCCGCAGGAGCATATATATGCAGATGGTTTTGCATTTGGTGCTTGCTGCAGGAACGTGGAAAACCACATTTGGTTAAGTGTCATCTGCGCCCTGATGAGTCCCTTTTAGCTTTCCTGCCTTACCTCTAACCCTTATCACTTCCTGCTTTGGGACACCCTGGCTATGGTAGCTCCTGGTTTCTGTTGTCCTGTTGCAGCGAACAGACAGCTGTTATCTCATGCAGATAAGCAGGGGAGGGGTGGGGGGATAACCTGGTGGCAGGTGGTGGCATCTCAATAAACGCCCCCCTCCTCTGGTCTCTGTGCTCAGCAGTTAATATGCAGATTAAGCATAAATAAATAAACACCCGGGTCCAGTAGTCTGGTTCCTGCTCCGACATCCATCGCACCATCTAGACTTTGTTTTGCCTTATTGCCAGGGCATTCACATATGCATTTCATGAAACTCTGCAGCCAGTATTTTAGAAACTCTCCATATTATATTTTTACATGATCTGGAACAGTTGTCTGAGATTTCATTGTACGTTGGTGTAAACTTCTTTTTCCAGAGAAATGCATCTCCAGTTCTTATAATAAATGTCATCAGGGAAATAAGAGTCGATCGTTGAAACTGCTTAGAGGAAACTTTCCAGGAAAGGGAGATGCTTCAAGTGGAATATCCCCATGCTAGCCTGGGAGTGGTTTGGATAGACGATGCTACCCTCTGATTTTATTATAGCATTTATTTATTCACTTATTCAATAAATATCTATTGTGTGTTTATTTTATGCTAGGCATTGAGCATTTAGCAAGGAACTAAAGAAACCTGAGGTCTACTTCTAGTGAGAGAGATGGATAATAAATAGATTTGTAGCATTCACGTCAGACATGATATGTGCCACGGAGGAAAAGTAACGCAGGGTAAGAGGGTAGGTGGAGAAACCACAGGGCTGTTTCAGGTAGAGTGGCCAGGGGAGCCTCCCTGGAGGGGCACAGGAGAGCAGACCAAAAAAAGCCTGGGAGCAAGCCATTGGCATGTCGGCAGGAAGAACCTTCCAGACAGAGGGAATGGAAAATGCTGAGTCCTTGAAGCAGGAGCATTCTTAGTATGTTCAAAAAACATCAAGAAAGCCAGTGCAGCTGGAGTACAGTAAATGAGGCAAAAGCAATATGACCTGTGTTCAGAAAAATCGGTGGAGGTCAGATCACAGAAGGTCTTAGCGGTCCAGAAAAGGAGGTTGGATGTTATTGTCATTTAAAAATGCATCTGTTTGGGCCTCCCTGGTGGCGCAGTGGTTGAGAGTCCGCCTGCCGATGCGGGGGATACGGGTTCGTGCCCCGGTCCGGGAGGATCCCACGTGCCGCGGAGCGGCTGGGCCCGTGAGCCATGGGCGCTGAGCTTGCGCGTCCGGCAACGGGAGAGGCCACGACAGTGAGGGGCCCACATATCGCAAAAAAAAAAAAAAAAAAATGCATCTGTTTATGTGTTATCCTTATGGACTCTGCATTCCTAGAAAGAAGAGAACATGACTTCTTTATTTTTGCGTTTTGGGTATCTAGTATCATCTGAGGACAGAGCGGGTACTGGGAAATATATATTGGGTGACCTCTTCTGCTTCATTGCTAAGATCCAAGTGGGAATAACTTCTCTCCCTGGTCTGTCTCCTCTTGGCCCATGAGCTCTGAGGAAGCGTGTGGTGGCCATCAACAGAAAAATCCAGAATGTCTTTAAGGGTATAGTCTGTATGGCAGAATCCCATATCACCGCTGCCCGTTTTTCACTGTCCTTCCCTCACAACTCTGGCAATAAATGCAAACAACCCCCTGAATACTGTCAACATGCTCGGTTGCTTTGGGGTGTGTATCCGTGGGGCCTCAGGGGAGAGAGTCTGGCTGATTAGAAGGGGAATCATAATAGTCCCAGTTTGCATGGGAGCATAGGTTTTAAAGGACCCTTACCAACCTGGAACCAACTCTTTCCAGGATGCCGACTGCTAGTGTGTGTGTGTGTGTGTGTGTGTGTGTGTGTGTGTGTGTGTGTGTGTGTGTGTGAGAGTGTGTGTGTGTGTGCAGGGGATGAGTGGAACTGAAATACAGGAACAAAACTTGCATGAAGGGCTTCCCAGGTGGCGCAGTGGTTAAGAATCCGCCTGCCAATGCAGGGGACACGGGTTCTAGCCCTGATCTGGGAAGATCCCACGTGCCGCAGAGCAACTAAGCCCGTGCACTGCAACTACTGAGCCTGCGCTCTAGAGCCTGCGAGCCATAACTACTGAGCCTGCGAGCCACAACTCCTGAAGCCCACGCACCTAGAGCCCGTGCTCTGCAACAAGAGAAGCCACCGCAATGAGAAGCCCGCGCACCACAATGGAGAGTGCTCCCTGCTCTCTGCAACTTGAGAAAGCCCGCGCGCAGCAACGAAGACCCAACACAGCCAAAAATAAACAAATAAATTTATTAAAAAAAAACAAACTTGCATGAAGTCTCTAGTTTGTATGAACTGCCCCCTGCCCCCCGGTGATGGCTGAGAAACCATAGTCGGCATAGAGCATTTCGCCTCTTGACTCCCCGAAGACCCTTCAAACGCCAGGCGGACCCAGCGTGGAGGTGGTCGCCCCTGGTGGCACAGAGCAGAGGGGGACGCACAGCGGAGAGGTGCTGGGTGTCCCTCCTGAGTGACTCCAAGAACTGGTCAGTCTCAGCCTCTGACCAGAAACTGAGATTCATTTCCCACTGGCTAGAAGAGAGAGTTATTTCAAAATCTTCCTCCGTTACAAAACTCCCCTGGGAGCGTGGTTGGCTCTAGCTGCCACGATCTTGGTTTCTCTGTCTTTCATGCATCTATAGAGTTACATACGAAAAATGAGGGTGTGGGTTCTCGAGGGGCGGCCTCGGGGTCCCAGCCGTCCCTGTAGCTGATGGCTGGCTGCCTCTGGAAACCGGGCCCTGCTTCTGCTGCGTTCTGGAAGCCCCACCTTCTTGTGGAGCGTGTGGGTAAATATTCACTTTTAGCAGAGAAGCCAGCAAAAACAGACCTCTGGCAAGAGTGTGGGGCTTTGTTTGTTTGTTTTCATGTTGTTATTTTTGTTTTGCGTTGCATAACTTCCTTGATAGAATGCTCAGTTTTTAACCACAGATAACTATATTTGAGTCCCAGGAAGTTAGAGAATGTTGGAATGAAGGGGCCAAACCATTCCCATGGGGAGGCATGGCCATCGACTGCATCCTTTTTTGAGTTATATCCAAACATCGTGTCCCTGTATTAGGGTGATGTCTAGCCCTGCTTACTGTTCTTTTATTGTCATCTGAAACTATTGTATGTTTACTTAGTTGTTTTTTTGGTGGGGTTCCCCTCCGCATCCCTGTTAGAGCATAATCCCATGAAGATAGGGGTTACGCATTTTTTTTCAATGCTTTATTTCCAGTACCTACAACAGAACCTGTCCAGGGCAAGTTCTTACTACATATTTCGTGAAAGGATGAACAAATGAGCAATTGCTAATATCTAGGCACTGAACTGGGCACTTAAAGGCATAGCTCACTTTTCCTTTTTTGTTTCCTCTTCAAAGTCTATCATGTAGGCATGGCTACGATCCCACATTTTTGGGTGTGGAAACTGATGCTTATAAAAAGCTACAGCTCTGGAGCCTGTGCTCCGCAACGGGAGAGGTCACAACAGTGAGAGGCTCACGTACCGCAAAAAAAAAAAAAAAAAAAAAAAAAAAACAAAAGAGACGACAAAAAAAAAAAAAAAAAAAAAGCTACAGCAGCTGCCTAAGCTCCCAGAGCAGGTAAAAAGCAGAGGGACTTGAGTGCTGGCAGCAGGACCAGTACTCGGCTGAGGCACATGACCCTGAGGCTGAGCATCTTTGGTACCTCACTGGCCTCACCTGGCCCTGCCCTGCCTGGGCCCCGTCTGTCTCCCGTAGACCCTGAGATCTTCATCACCGGCCAGAACTGTCCTCGTGAGGTGATGACTCACACGCATGCTCACACCACGTACCCACATACCCACCCACACTATGTTCACACCCACACACGCACACGCACTCACCCACATACACAGACACATTACATGTACTCACACTCATATGCACACACCCCACACTAACTTGTTCACTCACACGTGTTACACCACATGCACATACACCCACACTCATCCACAAACATGCTCTCACACTCATGCACACACATGTACACACACACACACACACACACACTGACTTTAAGAGTGATCATGGCATTCCGGTCTGATTTCTCCTTACCGGGAGCCAAGAAACTGAACGGTTTCAGCTCTCTTCCAAATCTACATCATCCGTAGGAAAAAGGACTCCTTTGAGCCTATTTGGCTTGAGGGGAAAATCTTCCATCTGATTGAAACAAATTTTCTCCAGCTGAGCCTCAAAGAGATCTCTACCAGTGGTCCCTAAGTCTGGATGCCCTAAGGACCACCTGACATCTCGTTAAGAAAACCGATTCCCAGGCCCCAGCCTGGGAGAGTTGGCTTCAGAGTTCTGGGATGGGATCCGGAGTCTGGGTTTCTACTGGGCCTTCCCCCCAAGTGATTCTGAGGCAACCAGCACTGGGAAGCCACCGCAGCAGGCTGAAGGACGTCCCCCTAAGGACAGAGCAGGACTTTGGCATCCAAGGGGGGAAAATTCTCTGAGTTTCACTTGTTGCAAAATCAGTGCTCCCCTAGAAGGAAGGTATGGCTGAATCGCCTTTTAGCATTAGTGTTTTCTTCATACTAGAAGGTGCCCCACAAATATTTGTTGAACTTGGTGACTGGCAAAGGAGGGGGCAGCAGAAAATTCTGAATCATTGCCAGCTCTATACTGGCACAGGATTTCTCCAAACTTTGTCTAGACCTTAGGAGCATAAGAATCTATCCATGCCTGAGGCTTTCCCTATCCCCATTCTGA